>NW_007729501.1:100789-117865 GCF_000696425.1 Galeopterus variegatus
TAATCAACCTCATTGTATATCGACAAAATAAAATTTAAAAATAAAAAAAAAATTAAAAAAAAAGAAAGAAAGAAAAGAAAGAAAAGAAAGAAAGGAAAGAAAGGAAAGGAAAGGAAAGGAAAGGAAAGGAAAGGAAAGGAAAAGGAAGGAAGGAAGGAAGGAAGGAAGGAAGGAAGGAAGGAAGGAAGGAAGGAAGGAAGGAAGGAAGGAAGGAAAGAAAGAGAAAGAAAGAAAGAAAGAGAAAGAAAACTTGGAGCAAGTGAATCAGGGGGCAGACTCTGTTGGTTGGGGGTGGGCTGCATCACTTTAGTAACTTATCCTCCTATTCTTGAGCACCTACCTTTGAGTAAAAAAGTGGTGATGACATAAGGTAGGAAGGTGATAAGGCTCACGTTAGTGGCAAGAATGTACAGATTACGTGGATTCGAAGGTTGAGAACAGGAATTGTCCTATTTTTGAAGTGATTCAAATAAAAGATACCTAAATTTCTGCTTTGGAGACCTGATTGTTAAGCTCTGTTTTGAATGGAGAGTGATTTTGCTTTTGATATTTTTCATCAGCATCTGTAAACTGAATTTCTGCTTATACAGAACTTATTAGGCATTCTGTGTTCTTAATAATGACTCATAAAATGAGACAAAGCCATTCTTCATACCTCCAGCTCCAGCTCCTCCCTGTCCATCTCCTGATGGATGTCCCCAATGTAGTCATTTGGATCGTAGTATTCATGGGCTGAAGGATGCCTGAAAAGAGATGAAAGATCTTTCAGGCCCTGCTTCCAGTATAGGTATCCGTGCTTATTATCCCATCATCAGGCCAGCAGAGCAGGGCAGCAGTTCTCAGGGTGTGGGCCCTTTTATGGCTCACTTCTCTCTAAATGTGGCTCTTAGCATGGTCAGGACCTCGATCATATTTCCACCATTAGTCCTAGAGTCCATTTCCTTTGGAAGGAGTTAAGATATAAGGTGCCAGGCTGTTTCCAGAGTCCATCCCTTAGTGCACCAGCCACGTGATTAAATGTGACTAACATCTAACTCGGTCTTCTGCCTAGAGACAGGCCCATATTTACCGCTATTACCTCATTGTTCGATTTTATCTCTGAAGAGAAAAGGCTTGACTTCAGGCAGCACTCAATGACATGGGCTGGACTCTGAGACTAGTTCAAAGGGCTATGACTGAAACTGTTGTGCTATCATCTACAAAAGTGTCTTTTCAAACTTTTTGACTATACCCACAAAAAGAAGTTTGCCATCACAACTCAGTATGCACATACAATGTATGTAATGTACACACATGCAGGCATAAATGTACATACACACACTCATTCTGCTAGGAGACAGGAAGCTTGTGTTTCTCTAGAACATATGTAAAACAACTCACAGACCCCCCCCCCTCACCCCTTTGGAAATGTCATTAATGGAACCTCTAGGAGCGAAGGCAGTAGGAATTATAACATGCTTGGTCAGTGGCTTTGAAAGGAGCTTAGCATCCATGGTGCCAGATGCAGATGGAAAGCTTCAGCCTCTGATTGTTGGCTGGGGACCCAAACCTTCACCTGCTCAAAGGTCAGCACAGCAATCAATGGGCTCTGGTCTTCCCTCCCAGGCACTTAGTTTTGCAACAACAGATCAGACAGGCGTGTTCATTCAAACAATGGCTGGCTTTCAATTTTCTGGACCCATTAGGCAAATATACTGCCTGCACTTAAGGGGCTTTTAGTACTAAGGATACTGTTGGAAGGCCTGGGCTTTCAAACATCAACTTAACACTCCTCATTCAATCCCGACACATGCTCTTGCTGTTGTCTGACCTTGTAGCCAGAACCTGCAGAGGCCTGACCTCTAGACTCTTCTGACATTTCTCAAGTCACCCCTGAGGGATAAGTCATGTCATGTTAACTAGACTTAAGAGGAAATTAGGGGTTTGGCTTCTAAAAGGTCCATCACTGTGACAGTTCAATATTTGAAAGTCAGCTGTAGACTTAAAGGCCTCATCAATAATGTGAGACAGTTTGGGTCTACAACATCAGATAACTGGTTTGAACGATCATACTCAGTGAATCGGCCAGTTGTTTTATAGGATCAACTTGGATACAACAGAACATCATGATTAAGAGCTGGGAGCTGAGGTCCAACAGGCCTGCCTTTCCACCAGTCGCTGCCAACTTAAGCTGCATAGCACCTGGTGAGTCTGCAGTTCCTCATCTGTATAGAAGGGACAGTTGTGAGAAATCAAGGAGACAACAGTTCTTTGCACACCTGCACACTGTGAGTGAATGTCAGACAAATGCCCACCCTCTACTTTTACACGCTGTCAGCTGGAGCTGAATTTACTTTGTCAAGCCTGGGGAATTAGTCCTGGATTCTGATGACAGCTAACCACTAAAACCACAGGATGAAAGGCCAGCCTTTGTCCAGAATTTGACAGAACTACAGGGAACATGTGCTCCCTCCAGCTATTGAGTTACTAATAGAAATCCAACAGGTACCACTCAGAGGTTTTCCTTGTAAAAGGTGGAAACACACTTCAAAATAATGCATCAAGTCAATGATCTGACTCAAAATAGAGCCAAGATGGGAAGAGACAGGGGTGATCCTAACAACAGTGAGAGAGGCTGTGTCTCTGACGTGCAAAGTCACATATGAAAAGCTACATTAAACTAGTCCTCTTTTAAAACAGCAATCTACCCCAGAAAGTTTCTTGCTCTTCATTTTTTCCTGAATATTTTACATCAGTCACTAAATTAACAATAATCGCTGCTTCCATTTATTGAGTGCTTATCATATGCCTTGCTGTGAACTTTCCATACATTATTTAATTCTTCAACAATCTTATGAGATTGATACTGTTATCCCCATTTTAATATAGGAAAATACAGTCCAAAAAAGTAAAAATTACCCATGTTTCACAGTTAGAAATTAGTGTGAGCATCAGGTTTGTCTGACTCAAAGGCTCTGAACTATTCTATGTCTCTGGCATAGGTGAGAGAAGGCTCATGTGTAAAGAAATTAATGTAGTGCATTGAGTCACAGTTGTTATTTAATTGGAATATGCAGTACTTATATGAGGCAGGTGTGGGTTATTACATGGATCCATGTTTGAAATGGGACCCGAGAAAGCAGAATGCACAACCTCCAGGGCTCTCTTCACACTCACACCTTCCTTTGTCATCTATTTAAGAGAACAATCAGCTTCCCCTCTGGTGATGACTACAAAATCTTCAAATTACCATTTGCAGTGATTAAATGTTGTTCTGAGACAACTTTTTACAACATTTGTAAGTAATTTTGTTCTTAGAATATAATTTAAATAACTCTGCTCCAGGGTTATAATAAAGTAATTAATATGTCAGAGCGGTTCTGAGCAGGATTCGATTTATTGCCTCTATAAACAATAAAGTTAAACACGGGCAACTTGGAGGAGGATTATCAGACACATTAATTTTGTTCACCACATGGATTGTTACCATCCTTCTTTATCGTACTTAACACATTAGTGATTGGCAGTCACGACTTACTCCTCTGGCAAGAGGTAGGGATCGAGCACGGGCGGGCTGGGAGAGGACATCTTAGTGAGGGCCATGATGTGTTCAAAGGTGATGTCGGTTTGGGTTCCTGTGTCCACCAACTGCGACTCTGAAGGAGGTGTGAACATTTTGGTCCTTGCTGTTCTCCTCAACACCTGTACCACGATGGGCTCCTTGGCTGTCTTGAAAGCTTCCACAGCCTGGTCATGGGTCGCTCTGGATAAGTCTTTGCCGTTGACCTGTTGAAAAATATTTAAGGTGGGACAGGATTATAATTGAGCAAAAACTGGAAAGATTGACACATGCCTTGACTGCTTTCATGGGTAAGCTGCTAAAAGAAACAAGCACATGGGGGTGTCCAAGAACTTCAATTCTCTATGCTTAGGTTTCCCAAAGAATGCCTGGTGGGAAGGGGGTGAGTTTGGAGGCACACAGATCTGGCAGTTAACACTAAATCTCACAGCGGGGAAGTCTTGGCTTCCTACTGCAGTGTCTTTAATGCAATTTCATCACTTGCTAATCTTGCCTGTGAAAGAAAAGACCAGCCTCAGGCTCAGAGCCTTTATCAGGCAATAATAGCTAACTAGAAATTAATTACATTGCTATGTTTTAATGGTGTGTATTTTTCCAGTTTGTGTCAGGTGATACTATAGAAGTTATATGGGTTTTCTTTTTAAAATGAACTTGTTTGCTTTTCTTTAAAAAGTCCATTGAAAATATGATGTAAATGATAGCACAGGCTATAGATGGACATGGCAAATATCATGGAAAAGGAACTCAGATGGCTGGTGTTTGGAGAAACAACAGCTAGCTTAATTGCTGTTTTGTTTTCCACTGTGTACAGTGCTCTGCTACCGCTGCATCCCTAATGCCTGTACTTATTGAGTATCTACTGTCTACTGCATGACTTAAATGAAGATACCTCTCAACAATTCCTTCATCATAGTCCTGTGAAGTTGGCAGGACCAAAATTATGTTTATCTCCCTCCTCTGCAGCCTCAAATAAACCACATGAGATGACCTTACTAGTTCATGCTATGTCCAGGATTCTCTCCAATGGTACGATCAAAACTAACTCAACACAGTTATCTTTAGAACAGCTTATGCAAGATGAAATAGAAACCAAAATCTCATTTCTAAAAAATGAAGTCATTCCAAGTAACATGGAAGTCCAACTGTTTAATTTATCTTCTCCCTTCCCCTCCCTTATAACACGAAGGAATTTCGTTCAGGTAGTTATTTTATGTGCAGTTTGGTAACGTCTTATGATTGGACTGCATGAAACTTATGAGGCTCTGAAACATTTCAATATCATCCCCCAAGTGGTTGGTAGCCTTTTAAAATCAAATATAAAATGATGGTATAAGAATCATATTCCACCTTATATATTGCTGCAGAAGTTCCTCAGTTTCTCCAATCTTCTGTGGAGAACACTGTCTCATTCAAGTCACTTAACATAGACGTTCCTGAGTTTAAACCTCTTAGGTTAATATTCCATTCTTTCAATATGCATGTGTTTAGCATTTGCTTATAAATGTCAAAATGAACATTGAACCACAGCCTTTTCTGTCTGGCATACACGGTTTTTCCCCTTCGTATCTTGTACTTCAAAGTGTGCTGACAATTAGGTCCATCCTCTGAGGTAGAGCACTTTGGCTTCTCTTTGTCCAAGCAGAACATGAGTATTGATTATACAACTTTTTCTGTTTGTTTTTTTACCCTAAACCCTTTCACTCCAGCCCCACAGGGACAACAACTCTCAGGTTGGAGTGCAATGTAAACAACTGTTGGATTAAGGAATAGATGTCGGAATCTTTCCTCGTAATGAAGCCCTAATGAATCATGCCAGTGGAGGTCATTAATGATTTGGATTCAATCCACTTAAGTAATTTACTTACATCGTGAGGGTTTGGGGCAGAACAGGAACTCTGGGTCCCAAAGTGATTCAAGTGCACCAGTCCATAAGGGAAAGTCTGAACCACTGAACTTTTAAATCCCCCATCCTGGAGGACTGGGAACAGCAGTTTTTAGCACAACTGTCTTCCCTCTCCCTTCTTGTAGAAAAGAATAAAAAATCACAATGCCTTCTAGCTTTCCAAACTAGTTGACCTTCGTGACTTCATCCCTGCTTAGAGCCTTGGACTGCTGAGGGCTTGGGCTGGGTGGGAATGGAGTGGGGGAATGGAAAACACCTTGAAGAACTGTGAAGTTCCTGCTGGGGCAGAACAATATGAGCCTTATTTTCCACTAATGCGTGGCACCATGAGTCAGTTAACACAGGGATTTAAAACGCAGTAGTAAACTTGTTCCTGGGAGTAACTTAGTGGAATGTACAGCACCCACAGGAGAGGTGGGTGTGGCCAATGCCATCTGGTCACATGGTTTTCTGTCTGGCATTCACTGGGCATGGCTTGTTCCAAAGTTAGTTTTACCCACAATGAACTCAGACATTCAGATCTCTGACTGGGTCCTGCAAGATATATCAAATATGTGTTTTCTCTGTTTATGTATAAATACCAGGCCTTTTGCTAAAAGAATGAACATGGGGTTTTCTCACTATGGTATCTTTTTCCTCTTCAACTTGTTCTCTTTTAGAGAAACACTAAGCTACATGAATAGAGGGAGGGGAAATAGACCCCAGGAGCCCTCCAGTTGTGTCTGAAAAGGAATTTGTGAGTCCTTCCTTTCTGCACACACAATGAGATCTTGCAAATGCCACAGCAGGCAATGTCAGGGGGTGGTCAGCAAGCGCCCCTCCTTCCTCACTGCCAAGAGAACTATCAAGAGAACTATCACTCTGTTTCCTTCCCACTAGATCAGAGATCTACTGCGGGGACTTGCGGGGTGGATTCTGATCGGCTTTGGCCTACCATGGTCGTCTCGGTTCCTTTTGCCTGGTGATGGGTTAAGGCATGGGCAGGCAATATAACTCTGGCTGACAGGATAGGAGGGCAGATCTGCTAGGGAGCTTTAAGGTCTTGTTCATCCTTAAAATCGGACTTGTGGCAGCATCTTGGGACCATGTGAGGAATCGGCCTTGCCCAAATTAACATACTGAGGATGGTACAGCACAAAAATGGGAGAATTGGGGTTTCTGATGACATCTTTGAGCAAGTGAACTAACCAAGCTTAGAACCTCTTATCACCAAACTTCTTGTCATATTTGATAATACATTCGTCATACTTTAGGCCATTTGGCTTGGATTTTAACTACGTACAACCCCAAACATCCTAACAGGAGTAAATATCACATAGACGTACTATAAAATTAAGCATGAATGTATTCTCATTTGTTCCTACAGACATTCTCCTCTCTGCACAAAAGAAGGAATGAAAATGTTGCTCTGATTAGGTATGCATCTTAATCAGCTCGTTTTTACAGAAAAGTGATGGCAGCTATTGCTTTACCTGGATAGATTTTATAAATCAATGCTAGCGCCACTGAGTAAATGTTTCAATGGTACCTAGAACATGATACATGAAGGACAAGCTAAGCAGATTCCCAGGGCAAAAAGTGCCCCTGTGTCCTTAGGCACTCAATTACAAAAAGCAGGAAGACTTCTGTATCTGTCTGACTTCGGGTATGATTAAAAGGCACTGATGCAACAATACCTACAACTTCTCTACTGCTCAGGCTACAGAGAAAAGAGCAGTGGCAACCCCAAGAGAGGCCTGGAACTTGATGGTATCTGAGAAATGCCCTTTCACCCCACACAAGCATGTCACTTCTGCTTATGGCTGGGTTCCACAGAAAAGCATTTGTGACAGTTGTGCCTGAGGGAACAATTTCAATAGCCCAGTGCCATGCAGTTTCCACTCAAACAGTTCAAATAAGCCCCTCCAGATGCCAGGTGACCTGTCCTCTGCTTATGGCTGGGTTCCACAGAAAAGCATTTGTGACAGTTGTGCCTGAGGGAACAATTTCAGTAGCCCAGTGCCATGCAGTTTCCACTCAAACAGTTCAAATAAGCCCCTCCAGATGCCAGGTGACCTGTCCTCCCTCACAGCTCAGAGATGGAGTGTGCAGGGAAGGCAACTTTGGGCCCAGGCTAGGTTGGAATCCTGGCTGCTGGCTTTGGGCAATTTAACTGTTCTGAGTCTGTTTCCTCATCTGCAAAATAAATATAATTGTAGTGTCACGCTTCTTAGGATTATTATAAAGTGGAAATGAGATAATCTACTTACAGTGCCTAACATGCAAATAATAAATATTTACTAAGATACCAGTGTTAATGGGGATCCTATAGCAGAATAGTCACATTTCCCCGGAGAAAACAATCTATAAATCAAAGAAGCAAAATCTAGCCTGGTTAGGTGGTTTTAAGAGACATTTGTATAATGAAAGGCTTCTTTATTTCACAGGAAGCTCTTTGTCCATCCTGTGTTCCTGAGCTACCAATATACACATTAATATTTTCAGTCCTTGAGTTGGGATCCTTGGGGGGTGTGGGGGTGCAACAGATAAATTTTACAGGACTTGACCCCTGCCACATGAGCTTCTTGACAAAGTATTTTAAGGATCATTACATTCGCTTAAAAGATGATGGGAGTTTACTATCCTAGATGATCCATTTTGCAGCCAAATTTGTTTTGAATTACCTTGTGCACATAACACTTATTACACTGTCATCTTGGAATCACATCACTGAGAGACTTAGCGAGGTGATGACTCCGGTGCACGCCATCAGCCAACCGAGAATGACAACCTTTATTCTTAGGATTAGCACTGCATCTACATTACACAAAACAGCAGTGATGATGGCTGTGATTATAGACGGGATGCTCATCCAGTGACGTTTGACCGGTCAAATTCAATATCATTAAATCGCCCAATTGAGCAGATTGCCTTTAAAACATTTTATGCAGCTCTAAAACCAAGTAAATGGAATGTTTTGGAACAAGAAATGCTGATTGCAAACTTTATTATAAATTAAATGCTTAAGTTATTCACCTAAGGCTCTGGCTGGTTCCTTGGGACTTAGGTGCAATTATAGCGAAAATCCAATCAGTTAGTCTCAAGTCAAACATCACTGCTGCAAATATGACATGACACTAAGGGACCTTAAAGAGGTCTGTTAGCGTAAGGTCTCCCAAGACAAGACAGACAATGATGCCTTCCTGGTTCCATTTAAGCCCGGATAACATTGCTGCTGGTCTCTGTAGGAGGTACTTGTGGCTGTCTCGTCCATAGTAGGTCCCTAGAACTAACACAAAGCTGGTGGGTTTTCCATTTGTGGATAAATTTCATTGACAATCCATCTGTATATCTTTCAGTCATTTGCTCATTCAGCAAGTATTTACTGAGGTTATTTAGTGAGACTAATTTCCCTTCTTGGCTAATGAGAAGCCACTGGAAGACTTTCTGGGGGAAAATGAGGCCACAGCACACTGAAACCTCTTAAGAAATGGTCATATGAATGCGTTACAGGTGGCATTTTACCAAAAAACATCTGAGTTGGCAGAGGTGGCCAGACTGCGCTCAGAGACTACACATGCGGGAACGCTACCTGGGCCGGGAACCCAGAGACTTGATTTTCACTGTCTGCCTGGAAATACTACTGGTTAAACTACTCCCATCCATATTGCCTTTCAAAACGCAGGAGTCCAGACAGCTTTGAAAGTTTTGTACAACTTAATTGGAAGCAGTTCAGGATATTTCAAAATGTAGTATTTAGAACAGACAGACCATACTCTCTCCAAATTAAAAAATAAATATCTATTTATGGGGAGACATTTGGTTTCTGAGGATCAGCCTATTACCATCACCTATATTTCTATTACACGTGCAAATGACCCAAGTATAAAGTGCTAATGCAATTTTAAATTCAGCCTACTATAAATTATGCCCCTGGCTAAAATCCAACTTTTATGGGGTTCATTTAATTAAATACAGGGGCAGTGATTTCATTCTGTAAAAGATCACATCTATGTTTTCAAACTAATTAAAACTTAGATTCCACTGGAAGCAATAGAGGATAATAAACTACATTCTGAAAAGTAAAAGGTTTAAAGCTCTGATTTAGGTTGGATAAAAAAATCTTTTTACATTCAGGAAACTCCTGTCTTAATTTATTTCACATTTATAGTCTGCCCTAAGGCTTGATGAAGGGAAGGCAACTTATCTAAAATGTAGGTAATATGCCAGTTAAGAAGGAATATGAGTCTTAATGAATAAATGATGTTCAAATTAATGTGTTTCTGTGGAAAAGTACTTCGCTTCAGATATATACATGTAGAAATAGACTATACTTATGTAAGTTTCATTTCCTATGTAGTAAAAATTTAAATCTGTATGGGTACCATTTGGGTTCTAATAGAGACTTCAATGGAGTTTGTACACTGTAATTTCTAAACACATTCTGATATTATTTCCCTAGGTTTGGTATTTCTACAATTGCAAGATCCTTTCCTTACTCATTATTCTCAGATACCAATCCTACCTTTACCCACATTTTGCTTATCACCTTCTGGAAGCCTTGACATCATCACCATGAAATCTCATTCAGAGTGATGGCATCCAAATGTCCATTAAACTACAGTTTATTTGAACCCGTGTGCATCTTAAAATTAACGCACACATTTTTACATCATCTTAAAGGTGATAATTTAAAGCAGCAGCTCAACATATTACAGAAAAGCCCAGTGGTGAGTACTTGGAAACAAGGTACTGGTATTTCTATAGCCAAATCTCCCCATCTTCTATGTCTCCAAAGTTCTTCCTTGGAACTTGAGTGTCTTCTCCAGTAAAAAAATACAGACCCATTTAGTGAGAAGCATTTTTGATCTTAAATTCATACTAAACAATTTCTTGATATGATCAAAGTGGTATGAAGGAAAGTATCCTCTGCTTTGTGGAGAACGGAAGAAATGAAGTCCAAAAAGGTCGTGGAGTGTTTGTAAAAGAACAGGGTGGCTCTGGCCAAGCTCTCCTGCCAACTCTGAGTTCCATACTGCAGGTGACAAGGTGGAGTCACCTTAAGTGAAAAAAGATAACTCCTCTTCTCCCCACTATAGAGAAAAAAGAACTACCAAATGCATAGACCTCACAGAAAATCAGAAAATGCAAAATGGCTTCTTTCTCTTTCTTGGATAACTGACTCTCTCTGTGTCTGTCCAGATGTCTAATTTGAGAACTTCTCTGCAGGGCCACTGCTTGGGAGTCTGTAGGCTGAGCTGTGAGCAAAGTGCTCAGGCAAGGAGGTGACTGGGGTGGTGGGTGAGAGGCTGTGTCCACCCAGAGGAAGGGGCGCCGTTTTCTGACTCATGCTGAAGTGCTGGAGGGGCTGTCAGTCCCACTTCTAGCAGTCACCAGGTCAGAGGTCCAGTGTGGTAGAAGCACTTGATGATCTGGCCTTCAGACATTCACTTGCATTTGAGCCCTGGACACATGGAAGAAGCTGTTGGGTGCTTCAGCTACCTTATCACTATACCAAAAGCGTTTCAAAAAGGTGTCTACTGAGTACTTCCAAGCTGAATAGTTATGAAAGTACCTATCAGCTGCTCACCTGTTGTCTAATGAGTGGCCAGAATGCTGGAAGTAAAATGCGCGAATTTCTGATGCTTCAGTCATAATAAAACCCACAGTGGTGCAGCACTTCCTCTATGCCAGATACTATTCTAAACACTTTACATTTACTCATGTAATCCTCACATGAGGAAACTATAATTACAGTTACCATTTTACACATGAAAACAGAGGCACAGAGAGCGTTTGTGCATCTGCAGGCATTCTATTCAAGATGCCAGTGGCTTTCACCTTGAACTGGGAGATGCACGCTAAGTTCAGAATATAGAAGATGAGGTGCTTCTTTTTACATGTCAGTTTTATTGCATCTAATGATCCATTGGCATTATCTCCTACTGTAAAAAGCAAATACAGTCACAAATTCAAGGAGGAAGGCATGGTTAGGTGTTTGCAAGCATCACACCCAGAGCCTTATGAAAACTATTTTATAATGTCGTTTCCATCTCCCTGGTATAAACTCCATATTGGTCTCATAAATATCTCATACAAACTTAAATTTGTTACCTATTTTCCTCAAATTCTAGAGGCGTGGCTAAACTGAAATTTCTACCCTGAAGCTTCAGAAAGAAAGAGGTGTAGGAAGATTCCTCCATCAACAGAACTGTTGTCACTCAGAATTTAAAAGACTGATAAAAAGAGTGTTTAATGATGTTTTATATTTTATGTCACAATAGTCATTTAAGTTGCAAAATCAGGAGAAGATCCTAATGGACACTGCATGAAGATGCACAATAGTAGGCAGCAGTTCTGCATCTGATGAGGGTCCATCATCAGTCAAGATCAAAAGCTTCAGCTCTGGAGTCTTATTGCCTCAGTTTAAATGTAGGCCATATCATGTATGTGCTATGACATCTTGGGCAGATTATTAACCTCTGGGTGCCTTAGTCTTCTTATGGGTTAACAGCAGGACCTGACTCACTGGGGTGTTAGAATTAATTAGGCTCTACATAGAAAGTAGATTCATGTCTCAGTGCTCAATGAATGTTAGCTATTTATTATCCTTACTGATTAGAAGAATTATTGGAGAACCCACTATGTGCCATGTACTGATAAAGAGGTAATCAAGAAGACAGGAATACCCAGGGTTCTAGGTAGGAGCTGATGGCAGCAGCCCCCTCCACCTGAAAGTAGGCAAGAGAGCACACCGAAAATACGACTTTCATGTGGGTGGCCTGCCACAGCTATCGCTGCTGCAAAAGCAGCTCCATGCACATGGCCCGCCAGACACTCAACTGCATTGACATGAGGAGAGTCACCAGCAGAGACTAGAAAAAGAAGAGGAAATCTCTCTCCTCAAAGTTCACTCCAGAGTAACAGAAGAAGCAACTGCTCTACCAGATGGCCAGACATCAATGTAGAGATACTAGAAATACAAAAACCCAGGAAAATATGACACCACCAAAATAATACATTAATTCTCAAATACTGGACCCTGTAGATCAGGAAAGCCTTGATATGGCTGAAAAGGAATTTCAAGCAACAATCTTAAGGAAACTCACTGAGATATAAGAAAACTCAGTTAGACAACATAATGAAATGAGGAAAAAAATCCAGAAAATGAAGGAGGAAATTTACAAAGAGATTAATACCTTAAAAAAGAATGTAGCAGAACTCATGGAACTGAAAGATTCACTCAGTGAAATAAAAAACATAATCAAGAGCTTAAATAGCAGGCTAGAACAAACAGAAGAAAGAATTTCTGATCATGAAGATGGTCTTTTCAAAATAACCCTGGTGGACAAAGAAAAGGAAAAAAGAATTCCAAAAAATAAAATCTAAGAGAGCTAGGAGATAACCAACAACCTCAAGTGCACAATCAATCAAATCATGGGTATTCCAGAAGGGGAGGAGAAAGGAAAAGGCATGGAAAACCTATTCAACAAAATAATAACAGAAAAGTTCCCAAGTATAGGGAGACACATGGACTTTCAGATCCAGGAGGTTCAAAGATTCCCCAAAAAGATTCAACCTAGAAAGATCCTCTCCAAGACACATTATAGTCAAACTGGCAAAGCTCAAAGACAAAGAGAGACTCTTAAAAGAAGCAAGAGAAAAGCATCAAGTCACCTATAAGGGAGCCCCTATCAGACTAACAGCAGACTTTTCAACAGAAACTCTACAGGCTAGGCGAAAATGGGATGATATATTCAAAATACTAAAAGAAAAAACCTGCCAGCCAAGAATATTATATCCAGCAGGTCTATCCTTCAGAAATGAGAGAAAAATAGTGTATTTTCCAGACAAGCAAAAACCACAGGAGTTCACCACCACACAACCAGCCCTGCAAGAAATTGTCAAGGAAGTCCTGAATCTGTAACCCAAAAAATGATAACTACCATGAATACACAAGAAAGAACAAAACCCACTACTAGAACAAAAATGCAAACGAACAAGAGAAAGAAACTAAATCTCACCACCACAAAAAAAACCATAATGACAATGTAATAATGCCCCTGCTTTATTTCTGATTTTGGTAGTTTCAGTCTTCTCTTTTTTTTTCTTGGTCAGTCTAGATAAAGGTTTGCAAATTTTGTTCATCTTTTTAAAGAAAAAAGATCTAGGATATATAACTATTTAGAAATATCCTATTTGAGACTCCCCACCATGCAAAAATCTAGTCCTAGTATATTTAAGTTGTAATCCAAAAAAAAAAAAGTTCCAGTTGTTCCACATCCTCACTAGCACTTGGTACTGTCAGTGTCTTTAATTTTAGCCATTCTGATAGGTGAGCAGTGGCATAAATTTGCATTTCCCTAATAGCTAATGATGTTAAACATCTTTTCATATTCTTATTTGCCATCCCTATATTCTCTTTGCTGAAGTATCTGATCAAGTGTTCTGTTCACTTTTTAACTGGGTTTTCTTAATTTTGAGTTTTTATTTCTTTCATATTCTGAATATAAGTCCTTTTTTGAGTACGTCATTTGCAAAAAAAAAAAAAGGTGGTGATCAAGGCTCAGTAACACTGGGTGAGAGTGTTTCACCAGGGTTCCGGGGTGGTACACATGGAGTTTGAATCCTTGCTCTGCCATTTACCAGATGTGTGACTTTGGGTAAATTAGTCCAACTCCGTGTGTCTCAGTGTCCTCAACTGAAAATGTGAAATATTTAAGTAAATATCTCACAGGTAACAACTAAATGATGTAATTACAGTAAAGCTCTTGGCACAGTGCTCAATGTCAGCTGTTGCTATAACTACAAATGTGGACGAGTTTTACCTTTTACAGGACATATTAGCTCAGATTTGTGCTCCTAAAAATTCCAGCTGCCACATGTCAGTAAACACCATACTCCAGATAAATCACAAAAGAAAACCTATGAGAAGCATTTTATGTTACTCTCACGTCTGTGAGAGAGGGCCTTTTCTGGATCCTGGGATCCACCTCAAGGATGTAACATTCTGAGCTCCATGTACTGGGTATTTTGTTCTGTGTAAGACACTGGGCTAAATGCTTTGCCCGCCTGATTTTGCCCCATCTTCACAATAACAAGGTCAGTAGTGAGGTAAGTAGTATTATCTCCATTTTACAGGTGAGGAATTAAAAGCCCAAGAGGCTAAATAGCTTCCTCAAAGTTGTGCAGCTTATGAAGGAAGAGATGGGATTTGAACCAGGTCTTCGTGACTTTATAGTGGGTATTCTAACTACTGAGCTGCACAGCTGGTAGTGCTTTTGCTTGATCCAAGCACTGAAGCAAAGGGAAGGTTGGGTGTTAACAGGTGATGACACTGACCCAAAGACATATGAGGGTGGAATGAAAAAAACCAGTCATCAACAAGAGGGAGAGGTGGGCCCTAGACCACAGTGAGAAGAACAGAAGACCCTCGCCAAAGGAGCGTGGTCACTGTACGTGCTGTGGTGCGCATGCCTGAGCTTTGCCATGTGAAGCCAGTTGGCCAAGTCAACTGATGTTTCCCAGGAAGTCACCTTGGTAATGGCATAATGTTTAATGAGCAGAGTGCAGAAAACACTAGTTTTGGATATTTACTACTCATTCCTACTTAATTGCAGAGAAGCTGAAACAAGAGGGAAATCTATTTTCTTCTGTCAATTCTTTTCTTATTTAGTTGTCTCATCAAATTTCAATGTTTTTGTCCTACAGATGTCCTACAGGCACTTTGTGTCCACAGTTCGGACAAAAGTAACGTCAGTCATTTGTTAAAACAGAAAGCCCTGAGCAGTAAGAAAACAAGCAACATCACACAGTTTTTTGAAGCCCTTGAATCATAAAGAAGAGGAGGACCAAGCGAACAAATTTGGAAAAATGCTTATTGGATTTAATGTCCTCTACTTTATTTGTTCCTCTTAACAAGATTATGAAATTTCCAGGGTTAGGTAACAAACTAATGAATGCCAGGAAAAAAATCAAAGTTAACACTGATAGAATTTCCTGGCTATTGCAGATTTGTGCCTCAAAATTTTAGTGTAAACTAAACAGTGGTTTGGCATCTTTTTTGTTTGTTTTCTATCCAGAGAAACAATTATGATATGTATCACTTTAGATCAAAACTAATGTTGGCTCCAGCATAGCCAACTCGTTCAACTTGTGATTTACAGACCATGTGCTAAAACTTTCATTAAAATGACTGTGATTAGGATCCTTGAAGAAAATTCTATAAATATTAAACCATGGTCTTAGAGATTAAAAAAAAAAACTTATTAAAAAAAACCCAAAACTAAAAATCCCCCACCACTCAGTTAAAAAGAACCTGGTGCCAGTATGAAAATAAAACTACTACTGAATGAAATTACAGGGTATTTTTTTCTTTTGTTTTTCTGTAATAGTAATCAAAGTTGGCTTGTCCATAATCAACATTCTAAATGAATTATAATAGATTTTCTCAAATACCTCCAATTTCCTAAATAGAATTTAAAAAATTTCTATACCAGTGATAAACTAAAAAGTATGACTGAAATTTGAAATATACCCCAAAGATTAAAGCTACTTGATGACAGGAGTCATACCTTTTGCTTCTTTGAATGAATAATAATGTCTAACACACTTCTGAGTATTTTCTGTGTACCATGCACTATGCTTAAGCTCTTTACACTCAATTGCTCATTCATTTGCTTATTGGTCTAACAGCTGTTGAGAATGTCTGTGTGTCAGTACCTGCCTGGGGTTGCCAGCACAGTGGTGAGCAGAACCTGACATGGGAACTGCACCCAGAAAATTGAGAGTCTGATGAAGGAGATCAATGCTAATCATCCCTCTACTGTGGGAAGGAAAGAGAATCTGGCAGGGGTAGAAGGGCAGGTGTTGGTCAGAGGGAGCTCTGCTGAGGAAGAGATGTTGAGCACAGACAGATATGAAGGATAGGCAGGATTAAAGTGGAGAGGAAGAGAGGAGATGGTTTTCTAGACAAAGGGAAAACCATGTGCAAAGGTCCTGCAGCAGGAGGAAACCTGGTGCATATGAGGGGCTGCTGGTATGCAGGAGGGTCAGGATGGGTGAAGTGCAGACTGTTATGTGTTGAAACTGAGGTGTAGACGGGGTAGACCATGCTGACCCTCAGAAGCTACAGACAGGAATTCGATTTAAATTTTTTTTATTGTATATATTTTAAGGTACACAACATGTTTTGATGTACATATATAAAATGAAGTGATTACTACAGTCTGACAAGTTAACAGATCCATTACCTTTACCTTTCTTTTTATAGTTACCTTTCTTTATTTCTGTTATTTTAATAACTATAGTTAATAAAACTGCATTGTATACTGGAAATTTGCCAAGAGAGTAGACTTCTAGTACATGTACTGCCAAAAAATCCTTAAAAAGACTTTGATTTTGAGATGATTTGATAGGAGGATAGAGAATCAACAGGACTAAGAGGATGTGGGTTCAGGTTCATATCTTAGACATACAATCACGGCTTTGGCTCCCGTGTGAAGAATGGATTGGAAGAGACTAGGATGACATGGTATGGCCTGTTTAGGAAGTGGAGCCCTCACAACCACCACATGCAATATTCCATTTTCACAGGAAGCTGAGGCTCCAGAGAGTACGTGACTTGCCTAAGGGT
>NW_007729501.1:118578-122923 GCF_000696425.1 Galeopterus variegatus
TGCAATATTCCATTTTCACAGGAAGCTGAGGCTCCAGAGAGTACGTGACTTGCCTAAGGGTTATTACCTATTCAACAGCAGTGTGAGGAGCTTGAACTTGGCCTCTTCACTCCAAATACAGCATTCTTTGCTAAGCTAAAATACTTGTTGAGGTGAGAATATTAAGACAAAACAAATCCAAATACCAAATGTCAAAACCTTGAAAGAAACAAGGACTTGAGAATTTTTGCTGTTCTGGTACTAGACTACTCCGTGACCACAAGTTCTCTGTCCAGGTCTTTAGATCCTAAGTCACTTTCCTTTTGGAGGCTTCCCTCACAAGTACATGTGGATGTTGAGGACACTGTGACCCCACCTGCTGTTCTTGCCTGACCTATGGTACTATTTATTGCTGGAAATTCTGCTTCCTGATACTCTGGAATCATACATCTCCACCCATATGAGGTTAGCTTGTAGAAGGAAGAATGATTTATTCTGCTGATTGGTGAGAAAAGCCACGAATCGTGCATTGCAACAACTCTCTCTGCGAACCGGGACGGACATACACTGCTCAGCTGCAATGAGGGTAGCTCCGCCCACTTGCTCCTAAAATTCTTTGTTCTTCACATGAACTGTTCCATGTTGTTGTTGCAGAATTGTATTACGAACCTGGACGGACATACACTGCTCAGCTGCAATGAGGGTAGCTCCGCCCACTTGCTCCTAAAATTCTTTGTTCTTCACATGAACTGTCCCATGTTGTTGTTGCAGAATTGTATTAAAAAAATCCAAACCATATCCATGTGCAATCTTCCTTGATTTTTAGCTTTGATCTTGACCTCAGTCATATCAACAGTTCAAAGTGGTATTATGATGTGGTAATTTTCATTATGACAATTTTCATAATATTCGTTTCCCTCTTCTCCCCATGAGGAAAACTGCAGAAATAACGTCTTCAGTTAGCAGGCAGCACTTATTGCTCAAGGTGCCAGGGTGGGGGGCAGGGGTCCATATTTTATTCTGTTGACTTATGGCAATAGAATCATTTTGGAGAGGGATGCTGTACGTGCGTGCATGGGAGTGGGGATACCATTTCATTGCCTATCTAGTTGACATACAAAAGTAAAGCACGAAAACTAACTTAGCTTTTTTCCTGACCCTTGACAAAATTCTATATTTTTAATTGCCAATTATTGCTTAACTTGGGGAAATTTAAGTTAGAGGAGAAAATATTTGCCTCTTTTCTGCTGTGTTGATATATTTCTAAAATTGAAAAAAGTTCTAAAAGAAAAGTCGCCATCCTACCAGCATACATTTCATCTGTAATATGTATGAATATTCCATTTAGAAGTGCTTACATACAATAATGAATCTGGATGTATCTTCACTGAATTGCAAAGTATTCGTAGTTTGCTGAGACCCTTCCTCGCAATCAGAGACAACTTTTATCAATTGGATATATAAATTCGATCTAAGTTATCTCCACTGAAATGTGCAATTACTTAATGGTCACTGTGAGAAGTTAACGCAGAATTCTGGAAATACTGGCTTTACAAGAAGAACCAATGAAAATGAGTGGTAGTAAGTGACACTGGAGACATCTACGGTGAAAGACACAGAAACTGGGAAGATTTAGAACTTTTATGAATCAAAAATAAACTTAGGTTTGTACTTCTTTCATAAAGATTTATAAATGTGATTTACAAGTGGCCCAAGAAGAATAATGACGACATGCTAGGATATTTATCACCTGAAAAATAGGAAATAAAATGACTTGCCCACTTGACTTCACAGGCACTGAAGGGCTTTAAAATATGACCACATTATAATAATTGATCCTTGCTTTTTTTGTGATTAAATTCTAGAGAATAAGAATGATGGAATAATTCCATATTTTAGCCGCACAGAACACCTGGCATATAAGAGGCTTGTGATAACATGTGTTTAACTGAACAGAAGTGAAAAATATAATATGTATGTGCCAATTGATAAATTATGGGAAACAAATGATAAAAAAATTATACTCCTGTCTAAGGAAACCACTGATCCTTTCTGGGTCTCAGTCTCCTCATCTGTAAACTGGATGATTACTCTACATGATGATGATTTTTAATGCAGGAGGAACCTCGCGAGACAGTACCTAAGGACCTCCTGTATTTTTCAGATTACCCCACTCCCGGCCACCTATGCATGCTCTATAGCATTTTTAGACATGATTCCACAACCCCCTGTCCCCACAGTCCTGTCACATCCCAGAAGCAGGACTTGGGCCCCAAATCCTTTCCCATCCTGTGGATACTCAGTTAAAACTTCCTGACTTCATAGTCTTGTTCTTAGCTTTGGTCACATGGTAACATCACATCAGGGTAGTGGGTCCTTCAGATCGTCTTTCTGACTCTCAGGTCCATCAGGGGACAAAGAAGAGATGGACACCTTGTCTATGATCTCCTGGAGAAAGTTTATTTAGATGACAAAATAACCTTGGATATATTCTAGCAGAGCAATCATTGGAATAACTCAGGGGGTTGGCCTGGCCAAAGCACAATCCTGAAATCTTTCCTCTGTTGTTGAATTGTTAAAGAGGTTTCATAATGAAGCTAAAGGGCTTGCTTTTGTGAGAAGAAGGAGAATAAAACTATTCACAGGGACACAGGAGTTAGCATGTGGACTCAATCCCTATGACAGAGAAAAACCTGCAGCATTTTCTAAGATGATTTAGTAGACATGAATAGAATTTGCTAGAAGCCAACCAGGAGCAAATCATCTGGGAAGGAATTAATGAATCAATCAAATTACTTGATCATGCAATTAGAATATTAGGAAACTTAGGGGTTTTCCAGAGAGAAAGAGAGGAGTATGTGTACATGATTCTGATTCTGTCAAACGTAAGGCAGAAAAAAGAGTAAAGTTATCAGAGAGGAGGAGATGATGTGGGGGGGTGACATTCACAATTCTGATGTTTCAGTACAGTGAGCAAGTGTGCTCAGCTGGGTGGAAATGCACTCGGCTTGCAGCTTTGTTTCAGCAAAACAGTGTGTGGGTCTGAGAAAAAGAAATGAGATTTCTGGCAGCAAAAATAAGTGTCCCCACCACACTGAATGGCAGCAAACAGTCCTGGAGAAAGCAGCGCTTTTCTTTAGTTGCTTTAGGCAACAGTTAGTTTTCTCCCTGCTTTTGTTTGGGTCAGGGATTTTTCCTTTAAGTCTTTTCTTAGTTGAGTTTGAAACAGAGTAGGAAGCTCTCTAAGCTCTTCTTTGACCTCATTCCGTCGTGCCTTCCGGATGAGCTCACTGAGAAACGTGTTTTGCAGTGGTGCCATCCGCTGAGTGCGTCCAGAGGCAATTTCTGACCATACACAATTCCTAACTGCTATCTAGGCTTTGCATACAAACTACATCTGGGTGTAACATAGGCTACCTTTTATTTATATGAACATATAACTTCAAATATATATTTTTCAAAATTTGTGATGGGAAAACATATGTTCCCTTCATTAGCTTTTTAGTTTGGAGGGGATGTGGTTAACATTTTTAATGCCTTTCCAAAACATTTCTTCTTTTAAATATACATTGTAGAGGCATGTACCACCCTCTACATGGTGCTATTATACTTTCGTAAGTGTTTTCATATGCTTTAGTGGGAGGAGAATGTGTCAAACTTGAGATAGACCCCCCAGAATCAAAGCCCTGTCTGGATACCAGACAGCACAGGAGACACATGCACATTAAAGTATTATTAAGGAAACACCTTTCCTAGCAACCCATGACAAGTCCTGCCCTGAAGCCTCTGCCTGACTGATGCCAACTGTTCCATAGTCAGATGGCTCTGGGAGCCCAGCCTGGCCACCACGCCTGGGTCCCAGCCACTGTTTTGTGTCCCTAGTGCTTGGCACTGGCCACCCACAGTGCTGGCCACCAGTGCTTTTTCATCTGTGATAACTCGGTGGACATCTCTCCATCTCTGGGTGGAAAGCCCCAGGGGGACCACAACCTGGTTAGTTCTGCAATGACTGCATTATTGCCAGTGGATGTCCTTCCTGGGCACACTACAGTTGTTATATAAATAACGTGTTGAACAAATGATTGAATTTGAATACTTTCTCCAAATGTACTGAATATTTCCACCTTCACATATTTTTAAGAAGACTTGGCCTTACATACTTCTCCTGAAATCCCTGTTTTCCACTGTCCCTTTAAAAGAAGTGACTTGGCACCAATGATACCTAAAGACGTCCACATAAGTTGGCCTTTCTGGATCCCTTCCCATCATTTTACCCATCCCCTCAGAAACCTTCAACCCATAATGATGACCCTATTTGACCTAGTTTGGGAAGCCTGGCTTGCTCTCCCCCCCCCCCCCCCCCCCC
>NW_007729501.1:123923-142468 GCF_000696425.1 Galeopterus variegatus
CCGCCCCCTGTGAAAATGCTGGCTTTCTCCTTCGGTCCTCAGAGCCTTGTTTGGCTCATTTGACAATATAAACCAGCATTTAGAGCTAACGCCATGCCATACAGGTTCTAGATATACATTAGAACTTGCTTGGACACTCCCAACACCTTGGGAGCAACAGCTTGTATTCCTCTGCTTCCAAGGAAGAGTCTAAGGTTCAGAGAGGCTCAGAGACCTATCCATAGTCACTCAATGGCACAGCAAAGAGAAGAAACCAAGTCTTCCCCTTTCACAAGTGAGACTCTGAGGGAAAGGGGGTCGTGAGCAAGTGACTGTTTTCAGCCTCTCCCTCTACACATGGCTGGAGAACAGGGTAGGCACTCAGTACATGCTGCCCTGAGGACAATCAGATGATTCTAGATAGTAGAACTTGCAAATGGAGTCTCTCTCCTGTTTTAACAAAACAGTAAGAGGACTTTCCACTTGAGCAAGGTATCACACTGATATACCTCATTTAACCTCTAAAGCCGCAAAATCACTGCCCTTTTACAGAAGAGAAAACTGAGCACAGTTTCTTGTTCAGGTCCTTCTATGACGTTTTTGTAGTGGAACCACATTCCTTTGGAGCCTTTACCTCACATTGTAATTATATGCTCAATAGTGTAATATTTAATTTCTGTCCCCATCTCTTCCTAGAGTGTAAGCCCCTTGAGGGCGGGCACTTTCCACTGTACTGCACAATGCCAGCCCACTGGAGGGAGGCACACACTAACATGTGTTGAAGGAATAAGTGAAAGAACCTGCCTGTGGTCAGTTCTGTGGTTTAGTCAGACAGTCCTGTGTTATGATCCTGTCTCTGTCACTTACCAGCTCCGTGACCCCAGGCAAGGTAGTCATTTCTCTAAACTCTCAGTTTTCTCATCTGTAAAATGGAAATAATAATAGTACCTATACTTTAAGGGGTTGTGTGAGAATTACACGAAAGTCTGTACATAACTTATATATATAAAGCATGTGCATGGAAAATAACACTCAAAAACTATTTATCAGAGTTATGAGGATAACAAGTCATTGGAAATATTAATCTTGGGCCTTCACTGATAAATAATACAGTGCTAAAACTTTCCTCCCTCCTCTGAATATTTCTCAACCATGGTTGGATATGAAATAGAGTTGGTTCTGAAACCTCATGGCCAATTGACAAAAAGGACGTGTTGACTATTTTTGTTATTTTTTTTTAAATTTTAACATTTACTTGTACATATTTGTGGGGTGCAGTGTTTTGTTTCTCCGCTGTACGGCCACATTTACTTGTACATATTTGTGGGGTGCAGTGTTTTGTTTCGAGACAAGGATGCACTGACTGCATAAATTTCTCCTTCGTAGTTGCCTCCCTCCCTTTACTCTTTGGGGAACAGCCCCACTTTCTCTCAGGTTCTAACCCATGGAGGAACTTGAACAAAAAGTTCCAAGTTAATTTAATTAGGTAGGGAGAGATTAGACAGACATGCTAAACAACTCAAACTCTAAATCCTGTAAAGTTTACAGATCCTTCCCCCAACACTACAAATCATAGATTTAGAAAGTTGCCAAAGGGAAAAATAAAAAGGAGAAAATGTCAAGCCAAGGGAAATGGAGGTATCTCTTGTTAAGGAATTATTCCAAATACACACGGATGTCTGCAGTTAGGTGCAATGTGTAGTAGCTGGCATATAAAATGTGTAGTTCATGCATCACAAGTTATTCATGCCAGTCATTTCCTAACTAGGTAAAAAGGAGCATAATCCAAGATGTAAAATACCATTGTAATTCAGGGAGGGGGGGGGCAGTATCTGCTGCTTTTTATCTCCTGATGCCAACTGAAATATTGTAATTTCTCTCTACATTTTTGAGACTCCCAAAATAGAAAACAGCTGCTTGATCAAGGAAAATTGGCTCATATTCTTTGGAATTTTCTTTTGAAAAATTAAGAATTCAGACAATACCAATTGTTGGTGGGGATGTGAAGCGACAGGAACTTCTCTACCATGGTGATGAAAACAATTTGGCATTAGTAAAACTGAAGAGGCGTATGCCCTGAATGTCCCCTCCCTCCTGCCGTCCTTGTACTCACCCATCCACCAATCTATATCTATCTGTCTCCTAGAGCTGTGGTTCTTAAAGGATGGTCCCCAGACCAGCAGCATCTAAAATCTAGGGGTGGGGTGCAGCATTCAGTACTTTAACAAGCCCTCTAGGTCATTCTGATGACCTAGTTCAAGGTTTCACAACCAATGCTCTAGAAGAATTTTTGTACTTTGACACTGACATAGAATGCAAGTTAAAAATGAGATTACATTCTCTACCAATCTATTACCTAAACAAGCTGAACATCAGATAGGCAAAAATGAAAAAAAAAAAAAAAGTGAGAGAATATTCTTCATGTGCAGTGACTGTTGGGGTGGGGAGGGGGTGGGCACTCATACCCTGTGGGTATTACACACAGAGACTCATGGAGAGCAATTTGGCCATACCTATTAAGACTTCTAAAAATGTTCATCCTCTGACACAACAAACCTACTTCTAGAAATGTATACTACGAGAATTATTAAAGATTCGTCAATGACGTTGTTTGACAGATACAGTTAGACTGTAACCTGAAAGCCCCGCAGAAGTGGGTTGTGTGAATCGTGCTCTGTCATTACGGTGAGAGCTCATCAGCAGAAAGATGATGAGCTGTGCAGCTATCACCAGAATGACAAACTTATTTCCTCCAGAATTCTGCAAATCAGGATTCATTTGGGTAAACAAGGTCCTTCCTAAAAATACATTCTCTCTGGCAGGAGAATTCTACCTACCATCATTCACATTACTGGAAACTAATCAGATTACTTCGCTATTTACTAGAGGGAAGGGAGTGTTTGTAGGAGCAGGACTGTGTGCAGCTTAGGAGGACACAGGAGGACACATGCATATGCATACACATACAAATACATATATATATATTTTTTACAACAAAACTTAAATAACCTTCAGTTTTCCATTTGTAAACTAGATATTGCAGAAAATCTACTTGAAAAAAGTGCTCAAGCAAAATAATTTTTTTTTTGGTATTAACCAACAGATGGTTAAATTTTTGATCTGCATATAAGTATCCGCGATACAACTTCTTTGCTGCTCACTCATCCAGCAAAGACTTAAGAAAATCTGTCAGAAAGCTTAGGTAACCTAAGAGTCCTCCCTCTTCTAGTATTTTTGGTTTAACTTAGAATGGAGGCTCCCAAACATGAACGTGTACCAAACTCACACAGAGGGTCTGTGAAATAGATTGCTGGGTCCCACCCCCAGGGAGTCCGGTTTACTAGGTCTGGGGTAGGGGCCAAGAATCTGTATCTATAAGAAGTTCCCAGGTGGTAGTGATGCTGCTGGTCCAGTACCATACTATGAGAGCTAATGACTTAGAGGAAACTTCTGGAAACTCATCTACGGTCAGAAAAGCTGTCCTTGGTCTCTACTGCGACTCGATAGAGACCAGTGTGCGACATAATTGGACACTGGTGACAGTAACTTCCTTTCACTTCTGCACTACCTCAGCTAGTTCTTCATCACAAGCTGATGTGTATAATCAATGTATTTGCAAAAAAATTTTATCCTGCTATGCTGGCAACCAGTAGATGGTCCAGAATTCACCAATGTCTCTTGGTGAACAAGTAGGAAAGCAGCTCATTCAAAGTAGGACAAATTCATGTCTGACATTTCTCAGGCCAGCCCTTGCCATTCAGCAGCACGGTCTGACTCCATTTCACCAACCTCATGACACCTGTTACCTAAATGAAGGTATAAACTGGCTGTGTAGGCTTCAGAGTAAATGCTATGTTCCCTCCTCAAACCCACACTGGTCAGAGGACGCAGGAGGGTTAGCTTGGCTCTGGTGTGCCTTTACCCACAGCTGTTGACTATATTCTTTTGTCCCCCCCCCCACCCCCCCTTTAACCATGACCTCTCCCTGCATTATTAATGGAAATACAAGAGAACTCATTTATTAAAGCTGCATTTTTTCACTGTTCCATATGTTTCTTTCTGCCTGCCATGGCAGGCGGGTGACAGGAATGCAGAGAGAGGCTGTCTTCTCCCCTGTGACCCCGTACCACCTGCCTCATGGCAAGATCCAGTTGTATCTATGGAGGCCATTAGAGACCTGGGACATGGACTCATTCGTCATTGCTAAAAACCTTTCTAGACCAAAGAGGGACCCACTTGAAACATTTCTCATTTAGAAGTTAATCTGGTAAACATGTCCTGAATGGTTACTGGTTATGTGGCAGGACCTGGGTATCCCAAAGAACAGCGCAAAGTCCCTTCCTTCAAGGGGCCTGACATTTTCCAGGAGGGTAGGGGCTGGAGACAGATGATGAGTTAACAAGTGCATGAGTTGTGGTAAGTGCTAGAAAGGCAATAAATAATGCACAGAGAGGTTAATACGGGTGGGGATGGGGGACTTTCAGGGAAGGTCTGCTTCTAAAGAGAGGGACATTTAAGCTGAGTCCTCAAGGATGAACTGGTGAACTATGCTTCAGGTGGAAGGGAACAGTCCAGTTCCAAAGTCTTAAGAGGGAAGAGAATACAGCGAGTTCTGGGTATTGAAAGAAGCCTTGCTGGACCGGGGCAGATAAGCATGGCGTGAGGTTTATGAGAGATGGAAAAAGAGGCCAGATCCCACAGGGCCCTGTAGCTACAGTTAAGTAATCTGTTTTATTCTAAGAACGTCGGGGAGCCAGTGAGCAAGGGGGTGAGCACCTCAGTTCTCAGCACATGGTAGTTCCAAAGTCTTAAGAGGGAAGAGAATACAGCGAGTTCTGGGTATTGAAAGAAGCCTTGCAGGACCGGGGCAGATAAGCATGACGTGGGGTTTATGAGAGATGGAAAAAGAGGCCAGATCTCACAGGGCCGTGTAGCTACAGTTAAGTAATCTGTTTTATTCTAAGAACATCGGGGAGCCAGTGAGCAAGGGGGTGAGCACCTCAGTTCTCAGCACCTGGATGGTTGGTTGGTTGGTTGGCAGAACATGCTGAATGAATAAAAAATGAATGTCTTGTAGCCCCTCTGTTCTCCATCCTCACCTCCTTGGTCCAAACCATGGCCATTTTGTTCAACAGCTAGTTCTCTTTTTAGGTTCCTAACTAGTATCCTTGCTGTTTTCCTTGTTTCTCACCCCCCACAAACATTACAAAATCCAGTATGTTCAACCAACTACATGCTGAGGATAAAAGTGGCGATGAGACCTCCCTGGAGTGTAACAGGGAAGGCTGAATTAACACGAGCTAGTTCTCTTTTTAGGTTCCTAACTAGTATCCTTGCTGTTTTCCTTGTTTCTCACCCCGCACAAACATTACAAAATCCAGTATGTTCAACTACATGCTGAGGATAAAAGTGGCGATGAGACCTCCCTGGAGTGTAACAGGGAAGGCTGAATTAACATGGAAACGAGGGGAGGAAAGTGCAGGGCATCGTGGGGACACTCAGTGCGGGACACAGCAGTGCTGCAGGGCATCGTGTGGACACACAGAAGAGCACCTAAGCTGGAATGGTGGCTAACAAGCCTCAGTCCGAAGGAAAAAGCAGAAAAACTCTCTTATGGTCCCCCAAAGCTTTCCATCTAAAGAGGGGACAGGTACCAAGAGGAGAGGTACGCCCTGGTCCCACCGTAGGCTGTTCCTTTTTATTTCTTAATCAACATAAATGTGGCTTATGATCCATTACTAACTGAAGAGAAAACGACAGCTAGTGACAGATAAATGCCCACATATTAAAAAGTGACTTTCTCAGCCATAGGCAGGGCCCATACTCAATAAAAGGCCCCTGTTTGTCAAAGCAGGAGGAGACAGGCTTTCTTTTTCCATGCCTGCTTTGCCTAAATGAATTCAGAATGTAAAGCTGCTTCTAAAACAGAGCTTTCAGAATTGATAGGTTGTTTAAGCAAACACACTCCTACTCTGCCAGGATCCACACTGCTATGTGAGGTCAAGTTTATGTTCATCCAATTAACTGCCATTAACTCTGTCCACACTTAATCATACCACGACTCTGCGGATTCTCAGCAGACTCTCTGTTGCTTTGCTCTACGGCAGTAAACTCATCTAATTGAGTATTGCATGTAGCTAATTAAATATGAAAATAGGATTGTACACTGTCACGTTTCCAGACTGCTCCATAAACGTGTTGATTCTGATTAGTATATACTACTAGAAAAACCTGTGTTTTTCTAACCAACTGGCTAAAAAGATCGAAGTAGAAAGGGTCACAAATGCATACATCCATAGTTTTCTGGCAAGTCATAGTTACTGGGTTAAGTTTTGTTTTTCAAAACTAACAACTTTGAGTAGCATAAAAGGCCCAAATTAATCTTAGGTTATATTTTCTGTTACTACTGAGAGGGAAAAGGACATGAGCTTTCTCAGATCCTCTGTTCTTTTTTATTTTTATTTTAATTTATCAATATACAATGTAGTTGATTTTCGTGTCCCATTACCAATTCAAATCATCTGTTCTTAAAGCTGCCTGGGAAGTTAATGGGAGTGTCGTGCTACTTTTGAGCATGTTCTCTTTGCCCACTGGGAAGGCCCTGTAGAAAACCTTCCCATGAGGTGCCAAGCAGCACGTGGGCCTGTGCAAGACAGCAGGGTGCTCATGTTAACCCCATAAAGGCTAGAGTGATTTTAAACAACTAATCTGACAGCTTCCTATAATGTTGGTCATCTATTCATTGACATTGTTGGAAATGATTTATACAAGAAAAAAATTCACAGACTTTGGAATCATAGTGCAGATGTGACTCCCAGATCCACTTATAATTTGTATGTCACTTTCTTCATCTTTGAAATGGGGGTAATAATATCAGCTCTCTCTCCATGCTATTGTGTGGATTTGATGGGAAATGCATGGTTGGTACTTAGCAAGTATACTGTAAACCATACTATGGTTGCTGCAACGAATATTACTGCAATTTTATAAATAAGTTTTCCTTGTCTTCTTGAAAATTTGCATGCAGTGTGTTAATTATAATTTCCAGTTTGAAGCCTAAGCCCAACCAGAATTCTTTCCCTGTTGCCTAATCAAATTAGCAAAGGACACCAATTGACAGAGTCTCTGGTTGACGTTAGAAGAGGTGGAGGGAATGAATGATACTGCCTGGTATGCTACTGCTTAACCCTCACCCCAGTCCTCCTTCTGAAGACCCTTCTGGGACATCCCCAGACTGGCCTTCCCCTTGTCCTGATAGGACACAGCAGGGTAGATGGCTGGTACTTGGCCTGCGATGGAGTCACCGGCACGAGCCAACACAGCCACAGATGTTCTCATCCCTACACCCAGCCGCCCACCCTCCCCAACCTGATAACCATCCTTAGCTGGATTCCAGCCACCGCCCTAGAGCTGTGAGGCTCCCTATCCCATTACCCCCCGAACATGAGATCTCCTGTGCCAATTAACTTATTCAAATAGAAGATTGTACCCCTTGATAACCTGGAAGCATCTTACTTTCTTACTTCCCTGTCACCTTAATAGTGATTCTGAGTATTCAAAGTTATCCAACACAGGCTAATGTTTTCTGAAGCATGAAGCAATTGATAACTTAAATTTCAAACATCCTATAGGCAGAGGCCCTATCTTGATGCCCCACAGGACACCACAGTTATCACAAAAGCACAAAGAACTGCCAGACTCAACAAATCTTACAACCTCCTGGGTAGGCAGGGGGCTTGTCTTGTTCTCTTCTTAGAAGTACTAAGTATCCCCAAATATCTTAGTGCATCCTTTAACACATGGTGCCAATCACTGACATGTCTGCACTCTTTGCAAGGCACTTTAATGACCAGGCAACTTCATGTGTTGTTGTTGTTTTTCTAATGTGATTAAAGGTACAATAAGGTGTGTGTGCAACAAGAGGCAGAGCCACTGTTCTGCATCATTAAGCTCACAGCAGCCCCCAAAAGAAACTGTAGGCAGCTTGCCAATGGCCCTAATGAAGAGCATCTCTTTGAATTATCTGTGGATGAGGAAAGGATAAAGTCTGAGCCCTGGAATATTTGATCCTCTTTGTGCTGCTGTTACGAGGGCTTACTGAAGCCAGACGCACCGGACCTTCTGGAACTGTAATTTATGGAAACCTTAATTTCTCTGCTTTAATAAGGCTTTGCATAATAAGAGCGAGAATGCAATTATTAATTCCTGCAAGTGTTTTGTGAATTCCTTTATGCTATGGTTCAGGACTCCCAAAGAATAGGAGAAAGGGAGATTTTACTTAGTTGGCACAAGGGTAATGGGTCTGAAAAGTAGTTTGAGTTTCCTGAAAATAAATCTGCATGGCTTTCTAAATAGCTGACAAAGTATATTACAGATGGAAGTCATTTATCAGCAATTTACTGCACAATGCTTCACCCAGAAATATTTCCACATAAATTCACCTAGTAAAAAACAAACAAACAGAATTCAAGCTCCTGCTTTTGGGGGCAGTTGAGGGGGTGGGGAGCACAAATAATACAGATAAATAAAGTTAACACAGATTTGCCAGAGATGTGAAGTTACTTTTTAAAGGGTGCCAGTGTAATTAATACATCTACAACAATGACAGCTAAATAATATTTTTTTTGTGCACTGATGGTAAAAAACATCAAATAAAAAACAACCAAAAAAAGGCACATTTTGAAACTGTTAACTGCCTATGTTCATATGCAGCAGCCAAAGTCTATAACACCAACACTTTACTTGGGTGATGGTGTCCCTTCCTCTGCTTGTTTCACTTCTGAGTGCTTAACTCACCGAGCAGCACTTTCACTCAAGACTTCCACCATGTTCCTAGGTTGCTTTGAGAAGGACACAAGTCCAGCAGAGTCCTGAGTGTGAAGCTGTAGGTCAGAAGTGTATCTCCACACAAAGAATGATTACGTTTTGCAATGATGAGTGTGCTAATTATCCTGATTTGATCATCGCATACTGTACACAAGTACTGATAGTCAACTCTGTACCCCACAAATATGTAAATCAATTACGTTTCAATAAAAAGTTAATTAATTTAAAAAATAGAAGTGTATTTCCAACTTATTTAAGATGCTTGTTTTTTGTTAGATATGTGCCCTTTGCACATGGGGGTGGGGGAGACAAGCCTCAGAAGGTTTGTTTCGACCCTCTCTATGCCTCAGTGTGGAAGGCAGACAGACACACACACCCCTTTTATTCACCCAGGGTCACTGTGTCATTAGGTTTTGCCCAGAGTCAGTCAACGCACTGTTAGCCCTGTATCTCTAATGGTTAGCGCCCTCTGGTGACGCATGTAAAAATGACACCCAACTGACAAATTCTTTAAAAAATATATTAATATGCCATTTATTGTTATAAATCAAGGAACACATACCGTTTGTTTCTCATTTGCTATAAAACCTTCCTCTGAGGTGCTATTAAAAAATCTTAGCAGGATTATGATTTTTTGATTACAAAAGAAAAATATGAAAGAGAATGACTTATGGGGGAAATCCTTAATCGCCAAGTCAGGTTACTAATAACAGTCCCCAAATCTCCTAGTTTAGGAGAGAACTTGGATATTTAAAAACACTCAACACAGATGTAAGATAAGTTATCTGGGTTGCATTGTAAATATCCCATTTCATCTCAACTGAAATTTCAGGTTGTTAGCAATGACATAGATGATACGAGAAGTCATGTGCTGTAGGTGATAGCACCCATGAAGTCACTTGCTCTTTAAGTTCTTAAAATTTTCAGAGAGAAGTATAGAAATGGCAGGTGTGGAGCATAAATTTGAATCACATGTTCCATTACAAGAAGTTGCAGAAAGAACCAAGTCAGCAGACGGCTTGTACTCTACTGAAAGGAATGCCTTATAACTATTTGTAAACAGAGACAAAACCTTGCAAGCATTAATCATCATCCACGTCTTCTCCAACTTGTTCAAAGGGTGCATGACCACTCTTTGACCCTTCCAGTTCGACTCTCTGGAGAGAGGTCACTTGTAAAAAGAAAAAAAAGCTTTGTGACGTGACTGCTTAACACACATTTTATGACCGTCAACATCTATGTATATTTTCAAATACAGGTACAAAGTGCCATTGGAAGAAAAATTTTGAGAGATCTATTAGGAAATATACAGGAAAGTCAGAAAGGCTGCCTCCTTCAGAACACAACACATGCACGAAAATCCCCAATTCCTTTCCTAGAAGTTACACTCTGCCAGGTGAATGTCTACACATACTCTGACAGCATAAAATGCAACGCATTACCTGACAAACTTCATAGAGTAATTTGTACTGCTCCTCTTGCTTCTGCAGGCTGCACAAACTGCATCCCATGTTTAGAGAAACGTCAAAGGAAGGCTTCAGTACTCGCCAGCACTTGGGAAGGCAGCTCCCTTAGAGTGCAGGCATTGACGATATCCTCAGAGAGCCTCAGGTGAGTCAGGCAGCTGCAACACTTCACACTGGCATTGCTGTCTAAGGCTGGAAAACAACTCTGCCCCCCTCCAAGCTTCCCTCCTTTCCCTTGCAGCATGCATGCACGCACACACAGACACACACATACATACACCACTCCCTCCTCCGAGTGACTCTGGCAGCTGGATTGTGGTCCAATGCACACGCTATATATACTGCTGCTCATGCATATTAATCAGCTCTCATTGACTATTCATAACAGACAATGATACAGAAGCTATAATTGCCAACTATGACAGTTGAAATTTCTCTAATTAACAAGCAAGTGCACCAGTGGTAGGGAATAATAAAAGACACAATTTTGCAAGCCATTTTCTGGCAGTTACAAATAAACGTGACTGCGTTTTTAGGAAGGTCTCTTAGGATAATCCCTAATGTGTTTCAGTTAAGTAGAAATTCATTTTTAAATATATCGTAAAATTTCTGATGATATGAAATACATTTAATGCTGCAGATAATGATGGGATATAAACAGAGTTTATGGAAAGGACATGTTTTGAATAATGTTCATATAACATTTAGCGCTTTACAAAGTTGTAGGAAAAATACTCTATGTATGAATAAAATATAAAAAATTTAAATTGCAAGATATATCCGACATGTTTTGAATAATGTTCATATAACATTTAGCGCTTTACAAAGTTGTAGGAAAAATACTCCATGTATGAATAAAATATAAAAAATTTAAATTGCAAGATATATCCGTGAGTATGCAAAGTAGCCAAGGGTTGTAGGGAGAGGGACTGCCCCACAGGTGAGCAAGCAGCTAATTATTACCAAAATGTATTTTCAATTCCAAAAGCAGAAAGTTATTTGTCGAAGGGCTGCCCAGCTAACTGGCCGGAAGAGAAGCAGCCAGCTTCATCCATCTCTTCAGCTACTTAGATGCTGCAGATATTTCCGAGATCATATCGCTGAGCCAAATTGTCACCGGTTACTATAGATCAGTATCCGATGTTCCAGATCTGCCTAGATCACTGCAACTATGCCCTGCGCTGTGTGTCGAGAAAGCAGGGAGCTGCAAAATTACACACGGAAGGTGAGCACAGACAGCATTTAAGAATTTTGGTCCTTGCTATGTTGCTTCTCGCCTCCCTCTCCAGCCTCTGTCCCACTGAGTAAGCTTGAGAGCTTCTTAAAAAACTTTGCTTTTTATAAACAATTGCCCCGCTGCCTGAATGAAATGCACAGGTACCTTTTTCTTAACCAGAATGGTTGATGTTTAAAATTCTCACAATTGCTTCCAGAGCCTTCCCCAACCCCTTCATTTCATAAACGTGTAACTGTCTCTGAGGAAGACTCCCACATCCCCTGTCAAGAGGTGTCATGGGGCCTGAAGAATAATGCTCCCTTTCTCCAGGAGTCGAGGCACACCTGAGACATGAGTAAACCAGTCCCAATAAAATCCCGCTTGGGCTGGCAGCCAGCAGATGCATCGGGTCCCATTTCTCAGGCACAGAGATGAGGCACGGCGAATTGGCTCAGACTAGCTAACAGCCCCAACTTGCTGGAAGGGATGGAAAGGAGCACTTGGTATCACCACCTTGGCCGGGGCAGAAAGCTGAGCCCCCAGAAGGAGAAAGCCACAGACGGAGCATGATTGCTGACTTGCTTGATGCTGTAAAGCCCCCTGTCAATCCATGAGCAAGTTATTGGCATCTATTTCCTAATCACTAAATAACAGGTGTGATACTTACTACCTCGCAGAATTTCGTGGCAACAATATGAGAAAACAAAAGCAGCTCAAACCAAAAACAGAGGTCATGCATGTCCACTCCCCTTCCTCATCTCCACAAATCCAGTCCATCAGTACATCTGGATCGTTCTACCCCAAACTGGATCTCAAATCTGTCCGCTGCTACCTGTTGCCGCTGCCACCGCCATCAGCTCTCACCTGGATGACATCAAGCACCTGGCAACGCACTTTCCATTTCCTCTCTTGCCTACCCACTGGTTGCCTCCTTCCCCCAGTTCATCCTCCATACAGCCGCTGGTCTTTACCGAGCAGGATAGGGTCACTTTACTGCTTGCTTAAAAACCCTCCAATGACTTCCCATTACACTTGCATTAAAACCCAAACTCTTCACCAGGGCCTACAATGCTCTGTGAACACTGGTCCTTGCCCATCAATTCCTCCAGATGCATCATCTTCCCACCTGCTCTGGTGCTCACCACTCTGCCACCAAGCCTCGGGCCTTTGCATTTGCAGGTCCCTCTGCAGAACTACTCCCCCCTTTTCCTTTTCACCAACCACTCATCCCCCATCTTAGCTCAAATGAAGCCTCCTCAGAAAAGCCTCTGCCAGGTGTCTTGTATGAATTTACTTCCCAATCACTGTCAGATCATCCTGTTCTTTGCCTCTGATCCCTTTTCAACATCAGTCACAATCCTCTTTCCTTATGCTTATTTGTTTACCAAATGTCCCCTGGTACAAGCATTTCAGCTTCCCGATGGCAGGTCCTATGTCTGGGTCCCCACCAGCCCAGGCCCTGTGCAGGGGCTCAGGACACTCGTGTCAGCTGGCTGAACGAACAGATGAAGCGTGGCCCAGAAGTCTCACAAACCTACAAAGCCCAGTACGGACTGGCAGTCACGATCACAGAAAGGAAAACAAAATGTACTTGGTACCCCCATGACAGAAGGAATTTCAATCATGGTGGGCTCACCTCCCCCAAAGTTGCAGGCCTTTACATAATTGTTTTCACATGGTTTTGTAGTGTCTTTTTCCTGAACATCCACAAATAAATGCAGAAATGGGCCCACGCTAAGTGGTTAGGGAATGTATATAAATCCTTTTACTCTTTGTTAGAAAACATTCAAATCTTAATAATGAGCGGGGCGAGTTTTATCACATATCGCACTGTCCTTCAGAACAGTGGTTCTGAAATGTTTTGGTCTTAAGAACCCTACACTAGTAAAAATGATTAGGCACCCCAAAGGGCTGTTGTTCATGTGGGTTGTATCTATCAATATTTATCATATTAGAAGCAATCAGAAATTTAAAAATATTTATTCATTTAAAAATAGCAACCCACTACAAATGAGCATTAATATAAACATATTAATGAGTATTAAATAACATTTTTATACAATTATTGTATTTTCCACAAAATAATTTTTTGAGAAAGGCATTGTTTTACATTTTTGCAAAGCTCTTTCATGTCTAGCTTCTTTGAAGAAAACTAGATTTTCACATTTGCTTCTGCATTTAACTGCTTGTGATATGTCATGTCACCTCTAGGAAACTCCACTGTACAATCTTAAAAGAACGAGAGAGGAAAATAACATCTTGGTATTTTTATGAAAATAGTTTTGATTTCACAGGACCCCTGTAACAGTGTCCAGGACCCCCATGGGTGCCTGGGCCACACCTTGAGAACTACTGCTTAGAAGGGCACTTCCATGGGTGTCTAAGAGCCTCATGCTTGGGGGTGGGGAGAAGAGTGGAGAGGATGCTCACACAAATCAACTCATGGTTGGGTTTCCACTCCTGTGATTAATTATGTGTTATTTGGAATCAACAATGCAAAACACTCATGCCCCCATTATGGCTAAAACCAGACATACCAAAGTGATTATTTGCAATAAAAGTACCCTTTACTTGGGAAAATCTTCTAGCACATTTAGAATGCAGTTTCATTTTCAAAATGTTGCTTGCACAGAGTGTGTAAGAAACACACAATCGTGTAAAAGGAAGCTCACCTGTATTATGATGCACACCATGCCATTCAGTAATGCTGATCCAAGAGGCAGCAGGAGGGCAAAGAAAGTCTGTTAGTGACAGGAAGTTACCAGTATTAGAAGAGAACGGCTGTCCCAGTAAAAATGAAAAACTACTGGCTGCCCAAAGGCACACGTTGTTTGACGAAGATGCTTAACATCTTTTTCATGTTAGGAATCACATCATCCGAAAGCTCCTACTAAGCTCACCAGAGCACAGGGCCCTCTTCTCAGGCCCGTGCACCATCAGACACCTGCCTGTTCCTGCTTTCATGGAAATGAAAAATAAAGTGCCAAGAGGGGTCACCAACGAACACACAGTGAGACAAACAGAAGAGGCACGTGCAGAAAGGCCTTACAGGACCTGGGAAATAGCCTTAATAATCCTTCTTTGAATGCCCCAAGTCATCAGGGATGCTGCAGAGTCGGCAGATGTAGACATGAACTTATGCTCACTTAATTGCTGAATGAGCTATCTACGTCACGCATATTCTTTGCAGGACACTGGTTTGGTTGTTTGATACCTGAAATACGACCTTATTGTTTTCCCCAGTGTATGATGAGATACATCAAAAACTGCTAACTTCCAGTTGAGCCATATGGACTTCTGGGAAGAGCCTTATCAAAAAAAGAAGTGGGATGACAGGGTCAAGTAGGAAAACAGGTCCATTTGAAGCAATGGCCTCCCGTGGCTGGCGCCAGCTAGTCATGTGGTAGGTTCCTCTTCCCCCAATCCTCTTAGACCCACCACTGGCTCTGCCTTTCCTCGGGCTCTTTTCAGCTTCCTTCTGGATCATGCTTATTCACTAATGGGTCTTCTGGTTCAAACCTCACTCTCCCCTCAGTTCCTATTGTACACTGTGGCTAAAATAATCCTTAACATAGGCACGCACACACAGCCTATATTATCCATCCACCACCCTCAGGACACAGTCCAAGCTCCCACGTGTGTGGACCCGACCCCTCCTAGTCTGCCTGCCTGACTTGTGTCCTCTCTGGACAGGCACACTGCTGTCACTCCACTGTGTTAGACCTCTTCATGCATCCATGTCTGTATAGACGCTTTGCCCACAGCCTGGAAATGCCCAACTTCATTGTCGTCAATGTGCCCTTTAAAATCTCACCTCCTCTGCCCCAGTGACAGGGACCCTCCTGGGTACATTGTGGCACTTCCTGTGTGCTTCCTTAGGACATCGATTCACATCAGGTGGTCATTTTGTGTTTGCATCACTCTCTTCCTGCCTGGAGAGGGCTCTTCCAGTCCAAGAACCAGGCCTCGTTCAGCTATGTGTGCCCACCAACTCCCTCCGCTGAGGATGCTCAATAAATATCTGATGAATAAGTTCAGTGTCAGATATTTTTTGAGGACTTGCCAGGCATTTTTCTGGGTTCTGAGAATACAATAGTGACTAAATGGACAATAGTGTGCAAAACAGACAAAGAAGTCTGCTGTCACAACAAGGTCAAGGCCATAAACCTGGAAAAAGCACTTTTTTTGCCTTTGGTAGGAAAATTGCTCCTATAAGCCCTACATACAAGTGGGGGCCAGAGACTCAGAATCCCAATGTGTTGAGGAAATGGCTTAGTAACTTCTAGTTAACCCTCACTGTTGTCAAGGTGACTTTTCAACAACTTGTCTGAACCACATTTAGTGAGTGGCCATTAGTTCCTGAACAAGGAGTAACAGGTAGCCGAGTGTGGATGAAAACCATGTCATCAGTGCAAAGAAAAAAAGCAACTTCAAAGATGTGAGAACACACACACACACACACACACACACACACACACACACACACACACACATGCCAGATGAGCTGAGAAAATATGTAATAGCAGCTATGAGTGCAGTTTTGCTTCTGAAAAGCTACATAAGCTCATGACATCTGCTCAAGACCTCACATCTTATTTTTAAAAATGGAAGAATATTCTTTTCTTTGCCAAATGGACTGAGGTGCTGTGTTGAGGGCACTTCCTCTGGGCTCTGGGTAGGAACGTGCTGGCTGCTTGAGACTGGTAACGTGCTGTCCTCGCTGGAAGTGAACTGGAGAGAAGGCACCTGCTGAGCCCAGGGAGGAAGTGGAGTCAGGGCAGCGGCGAGGGTGGCCTGCAGACACTGCGCAGGCAGACGCCATCAATCTGTAAGAGTCACTCAGCTGACCCTGAAACAGGCTGCAGGACAAGAACGCAGCAAGAGCAACAGGGACCAGGAATGGGGGAGACCAGAACGTGGGCATCTATGTCCATGGTGGCCAGCAGAAAAGAGCTCCAACGGGCCTCGACTTCAACAGAAAAGCCAAGTGTTCCGATGGGCTTGACAGCCAGGGATGCCCGTGTGTGACGCTCTTACTCCTCGGCGGATCCACAGCACGTTGTGTTTCTGATGGTACCAGTGCCTCTTCCTATCATTGGTGACAAGTGGGTGCCTCCTTTCCCCTACTAGATTTGAAGTTCCTGGCACAGGATTGGAGCAGGGCAGGGAAGGGTAGCAGGTCAGCTCAGTCCAGTCAGCAAGTGTCAGAACAACTTGCACAGCATGGGGAATTCACAGCCTCTTGGGAACTTGGTTTCCCCACCTTACAGTGGGGTGACTCCCCTCTCCCTGGGTTGTGGGGAGAGGACTTATTAAAAGAGATAAGGCCTGTGAAAGCTCTTGGAACACAGTCTGTCGGTGTGCAATGAACCAAAAGAAAAGTGGCAAACTTTGGGGACCAAATAGCCCTTCTAGCATGTTCCAGTGTGAGGGTAAGCATAGGTTACTGTAAGGGGCCAGACGGTAAACATTTTACATTCTGTGGTACTTATTCAACAACCATTTAAAAATGTAAAAAACTTCTTAGTTTGTAGGCCATACCAAAATAGGCTATGTGCTGGATTTGGCCTGTGGACTGTACTTTGCAAATGAGACTATCACCGACTAAGCAAAGAGTTCTTTTGATACAATGAGGTGGTGACCCCTCTTATCCCCATTTTACCCAGGAGGAAACTGAGGCTCAGGGAGGCAAAGTCATTTACTCAGGAGCACACAGACTGCAAATGGTAGAGATGAGATCAGAATTTGGACTGTGCAAACCCAGAGCAAGTCAGACCTTACGCCTTCATTAGGAACGCTGATGCATGCACATAGGCTTTAAAAGCTGGCTTCTTGTTGGGAAATGGCAGAAGCTGGTAAAGAAAACAATCTAAGGAACACAGTGTACTCATGGGGATACTCATCTGCACGCAGGACAAGGCATGGCTTGCTGAAACCATGATGCGTTCCACACTCATTCTGGATATGCTTTTCCCTTTAAGTATTTACAGCCACTAAACAGCCTGACCCACAGGAGTCCCTGCCAAGTCTGGGATATAAAATGGCTCACGTTCCACCAGTGGTCTCTTTGCTTTTGTGAGTGTGATAGATGCACCTCTAGGGCTTTATTCTGAATGGCATGTGGAGGTGATGGACATTGTGGCTTTGTGACAGCTAGGCCCCAGGACACTCTAGGGGTTACCACATGTCTGCTGAGAATCTCGGGGACCTGCTCCAACCATCAGACATAGGGTTCCACCTGACAGCAAGGAAGGAGATCCAAGGCCTGAAGTCCAGGCAGGAGAGATGGAAGAAAACAGGACGTGTGAATACTAGAGACAGAGGGGAAGGGGAAGCCAACTGGGGAGGGCGTCAGAACAGGATTTGTAGGAATTTGGATGAGGGTGGGCACATCCTTCAAAGTCCCCAGGGCTTAAGCCAGGCTTAGTTGAGAGGAGAGAGGACCCTGAGGAAAGAGGAGAGTTAAGAAACAGGACAAGAGAAGAAAACAGGACTAGAGAAGGCGGTGAGATTTGGCACTGGCGCTGCAGGTACATGTGAAAACAGCAATTGTGCTATGGTACATTCAGAGAAATGACTAGAATAATGTGTAGGAAAAAATGTCAAGGGTAAAACAATATTATGAAACCTTGAGGGACAGAAGAGGAGATGTAATCTCATCTCATTAAGTTAAAAAAAAAATTAAGATAGAAGTACCTGCTGGACAAGTGTAGCACCTTCAAAATTTTGAATTAGGTGCAAATTAAACAAATCAGGAGTATTTAAAAATCAGCAGCAGTTACCTAAAATATGTTTTGTGGGGTTTTTTTTTTTGACATTTTTGATAAATTCCTAAGATCTGGCACAAGAGATCTTGCATTCCCATGGGACAAAAATGAGGAGGATCAGGGTAAAGCTGTCCTTTGAGATGGGGTGTGTGGTCCTCATTTCCCACAGCCCCTCCCAGGCCTCCTCACTGTCCAGTTTAAGCTGCAGGACACCGAGGTACCCAGGTCCCTGTGGTGTTGATCATATATTACAATATGAAATACAAGAGCCTCTGCACAAGGCCACAGGGG
>NW_007729501.1:142769-192070 GCF_000696425.1 Galeopterus variegatus
TTTTTGATAAATTCCTAAGATCTGGCACAAGAGATCTTGCATTCCCATGGGACAAAAATGAGGAGGATCAGGGTAAAGCTGTCCTTTGAGATGGGGTGTGTGGTCCCCATTTCCCACAGCCCCTCCCAGGCCTCCTCACTGTCCAGTTTAAGCTGCAGGACACCGAGGTACCCAGGTCCCTGTGGTGTTGATCATATATTACAATATGAAATACAAGAGCCTCTGCACAAGACCACAGGGGGAGTCTGCAGCACAGGCTGCTTGGTGGCCTGCCCCCCACCCCCATCTGGGGGAGGCTGCGTCTGCTGTGAGCTCACTTCTAGAGGGGGCGTGGGAACACGGCTGCTCCCAGCCTCGCCCCACCGCCGGCCCAGGGGAGGTGGGAGGAAAGCAGCAGCAGCCGTGTCAGTGCCATGGGTGGAAATAAAAGCCTCGCCTCATGTCCTCGACCCATTCATTCACACCTCCTTATAAATCACCTACCACAAGCCAGACACTGTTTAGTGATAAACAGAATGCATAGAATTCCCTGCCCTCATGGAGCCGCCACCTGCATCTGACTTGCAGCCACCACAGAATGACAGCTGCCCTGGCGAAATTGGCTGATGGCTTCCGAGTTGCCAAATTCCAACAATCCCTTAGTCCTTGGCCTGGGTGATGTTTCTGCAGTGACGTTCCACATGGGGTCTTCCCATTTCTACTTTTGTGCATTCCAAACTTCCACAGGAAATTACCATTTTTTTGATGTATGGCCTCTATTACTATTCATTTGACATTCTTCTTTAAAGCTATTACTCACTTGGTTTTACCTAAATATATTTTTGAAATAAAATCTAACCCCTACTATAAATGGAAAATCAGTATTGCTTGCAATGTATAAAAAATTATAATGAAAATAATCACATGAATTTCAAAATAAAAAAGGGCTCATCCTCGTATGACATCAATCTGATATCCCACCATGTGTAACATGTTTGGGATGAACGTTCACTTGGCACTGAATTTCAGCTTCACCGTGACCTTTCCCAAACCTGTCCCTCCAGCCTTCTGTATCTCCCCCTACCCCTCCCGGGCTCGGGTCGGCTTTCCGATGGATGTCCCCAATTCTTTCACTCTATGATGCTTTCATTGATCCTGTTAGCACTGACTAGAATACCCTCTGCACATGCTTTTGCTTGTTGAAATTTGAACTCCACCCTTCAAATCCCATGCATATTAAAGCCAACCCCAATTCTGTCCATCAAAATTGATTTCTGCTCCCCGGTGTTCTGCCAGAGCATTTGCTGCAATCTGCAGTGTGCCAGCTTAGGGGCATGTCTGTCTATCCTCCCAACCACTTCATCCAGGTGGGCAAACGATAGGCTAAGTGTTTGGGATAAAATAGAGACGGTGATCCGCCTCTTACTTCTAAGAGGAAGGCTACAAGTTCCTGAAGACAGAAACCCCACAACGGTTTATGACCAATTAGCTTCATTATAGTGATTAATCAACAAGCAAGTACTTAACCGAGCATCTGTGCTACACATTGTACCAGCTGAGGGAACACAGAAAAATTATAAAACCTTGTCTCTCTACTCAAGGAGCTTACTACTACTTCTGGGAAACAGGACTAAACTGTAAAGAGGGGAAGGGAGAAGTCAGTGCTCCAGAGAGCAGGGGTGGAGGACAGGCGAGGAAAATTTCTCCCACAAAGCTGATGAGGTCACTACAACAAAGCTCCTTGGGGCCATGGTTTTTGGCTTGCTATGATTACTCGGCCTTTGTGGAGCAGCATAATCTGAGCTGTGGTCCACAGGCATGGTGGTCTGGAAGGCAAATGAATGAAAGGACAGAAGTGACATGTGAAGAAGAGGCCTGTGATTGGTGTGGACAGTAGAGTGAAGCAGAAGGTACAAAAGGACGAGAGGGTGACGAGAGGGTGACGATAGGGTAGAGACAGGGCAAATGAATGAAAGGACAGAAGTGACATGTGAAGAAGAGGCCTGTGATTGGTGTGGACAGTGGAGTGAAGCAGAAGGTACAAAAGGACGAGAGGGTGACGATAGGATAGAGACAGCGAGAGACAAATCTGAATTCAGAACTGGGTGTTCCAATTGGCAAATTAATTTGTATTTTCTTTGGTGGACCTCAGGGGTTCTGGGAAAAGCAGCTTTTCTTTTTCATTCTTGGCCAGACCCTAGGATTCAGGACATGCCCCAAAGTAGATCATCCTTTCCACCAGCCTGTAATTGAACCATAGGCTACTTAACTGTTCCCATCTGAAGGAATTTAGAGGACAGGAGAAGCATGGGCTAGATGGATGACTTGGGCACGACAGGAAAGCTAGTTCAATATTTTAAAATTACTCAGAAGATAAACATGTAGTTGCAAGGAAGAGACTTACTTGAGGAAAGAAAACACTGCAGGGTGAGGCTTCATAATTCAGTCACACCTATAAGGTTCTTGTGCTATCAAGTCTGAAATTATTTATCAGGCTTCTATCCTGGATTTACTTTTATATCAAATAGCACTTCAGAGAATAAGTGAGTAAACACCATTATGACCAATGGTTTGCTTTAAGAGAAAAATGCTTCCACAAGTGGCAATACTAATTTTTTAACATTCTCTAGAAAAATATAACAACTCGATACACTTGAGAGCCGGGTAAGAACTACTGACATTGTACTTAATCTTTAAAACCGATATACGTGTGTCCAAAAGCTAATAAAGTTTGCTGTACTATAAATGCGGGGAAAGGGGAGTTAAACACTAGATCACAGTGAACACACTTGCTTAGGATTCTGGTCTTATGGCCAGAGCCCAGGGGCAGGGAAAATTGAAGTGATTTAAAATAGTCCCTGATAGGATATATCTGATATTAGTGGGCCTGCTAAAGTGAAACAGTAATATCAGAGAGATACGAAGATGTCAAACCCATTAATGTGCGTCCAAATGTTCTGGCGCCATGACCTCAACATCTTTCAGGTGACCCGCCCATGGGGGCAGGCAGAAGTGTGCTGGGTACCCTCAGCTAGGAAACCAATAAGGGGGTGCTCTGAAACCACAACTGTCTGGAATGAACTGAGGAACATTAACAGCTTATTTCATCTTACACCTGTCACTGCAGAGGTGTCCCCGTCAGCACTCTGAGTTCTGCCCACCATCTTTCTGTGTCAATCTGCCATGACCTACCTTGGGGAGAAGCACTTTACAACAGGAAAAGGAACAAATACACGGGCATGTGTTCAGTGGGGGTTCGTTCAAAGCTCTGCTTGGCCAAGCCATACCAAGGTCCCACCAGCTAATTATTAATTCTGCCGTGTGCACTGCAGACCAACTGTGCTTCCTCATTTGGATTTCATGAACTGGTAAAATTAAAGGGGAAAAATGCTGAGGACCAGAGTGACCAGATACATATTTCGTCTTACTAGGACATTTAAACGTTCATTTGTTAGTACCTTAATTGGAAAAAAAGCCCTGAAAGAATTATTGGACATAATCTTAGATTTTCAAAACAGAATACAATCATGTGTCACTTAACAACGGATACACATTCTGAGAAATGTGTTGTTAGGCAACTTCGTCATTATGTGAACATCGCGCAGTGTACTTAACACAAACCTCGATGGTACAGACTGCTACACAACCAGGTTACATGGTATACAGCCTACTGATCTGACCACTATCACGTATGTGGTCCATCATTGATCAAAATGTCATTATGTGGCCCATGGCTGCAAATTTCTATTTACAAAATACTCATTACACTGTTTTATTTGCCTGACTCTCCGTATAGCTATTCGGTCACTGCAGGTACATGTCCCAAGCTGGAGAAGAGCGTGGAGACTAGGCTGCTTCTGGTGACGTGAAACTTCCCCACCTTAGGAAGAGGGGTTAACCCAGGTGCACAGAAGAATGGAGCACCTTTTCTGCTTGGTTTCTTCTTGAAAAACTGAATCGTACTGCATCAAGCCCATATGTTTGACTCCTGTGTTCTGTGCTGCCCATCTCAGCCATGCCAGGTGAGCTGACTCCAAGCTCCTGCCTTCTCCCACTTCGTTTCTTCCCAGCTTGCTCCAGCTCTCTGGTGACAGTCAGGAAACAGTATGGAAGCATTCCTGACCAGTCCAGACTGACGTGGGCTGAACCTTTCCTGCTACTTGCCAACCTCTTGAAATATATATATATTTTGCAATCCATGTATCTGTGTTTCTTTTTCCTCCCATCTCAAAATTATTTTCAGTGGTGGAGAAACAAACTTTGTGCACCTTCTTAAACTGCAAATCCTTGCTCTCTCCTCCCTGCAACTGTACTCCTGCTACTTGCCAACCTCTTGAAATATATATATATTTTGCAATCCATGTATCTGTGTTTCTGTTTCCTCCCATCTCAAAATTATTTTCAGTGGTGGAGAAACAAACTTTGTGTACCTTCTTAAACTGCAAATCCTTGCTCTCTCCTCCCTGCAACTGTACTGCTCCCTGATGGGTACAGGAAAGAGGCCTCTCTCCCTGTGGACTCAGGTCTCTGGGCATACAGGCATGCTCTCCCAGGCCCCATGCCTCCCACTGTTGGCTGTTCTAGCCTCTTGCTGCCTGTCTCCTCCCCACCCAGGCCTACAGATGTTTCTGGACACATTCTAAAGACTCTCAAATTTGCCATCTCCCAATCTACTCCTCCTCCTTCCTTTCATTGCTGCATTTCTCGATAGAGTAGTTTACCCTTAAGTTTTTCTTCTGTCACCTCAACCCATGTGTGTTGGTTTGGCCACCCCAATCCCTCCTCCCACAGTCAAACACAGTGCACTAAAATATCACATCTAGATTCATAATGACCTCTCAATTGTCACAACCAAGAGCTTTATATAAGTCCTCGATTTAAACTATCTAAGCAGGAGGACCTAGAGGTTTATAGTTTAAGCTTTGCCTCCACCAATCTTAGAGATGATTAAGTCACAGTCCAAAAAGATTAGGGGCTTTGTGGCCAAGGTAGACCAGCTACTTATGGCAGAACCAAGATGTGACTCCAGCCTTCTGGCCATCATGTTAATGTTCTTTTTCCTAAAAACTACCACCTGCCGTGACCTCCCATGCAAAATCTGACCCTGCTGACCACCCACTCCTTCTAAATTCCTCTCTGGTCCTCCTGATAGTATATATGTCTGATCTCCATGGATCCTTCTGGCAACTCATGCCGGCTCCTTTTCCTCCTCCTGCCTTATAAATCAATGTGGATACAACTAACTGTCACAGCCCTTCCCGTAGTAAGTGTAATACTGAGCACAGATGTTAATTTTCTGCTTCCTGCCATGCTGCTGTCTCTGTATACTGTCAATGGGAGTTCAACATATTAGAAATGCTCTCTGGCATCTAAAAACATATTTCCCTTTCATCCCCTGTGAATAAGTACCTACCATGTGAGATTTGGCAGAGTAGGGGGATCTGGGATCAGACTGCCTCATTTCAAATCCCAGCTCAGCCTCTCTAGCTCATGACATGGTGACTTAGCAAATTTTTCCTAAGTCTCCATTTCCTCATCTAACCACATAGGATTGTTATGAAGACTAATGAGAAATTACTCATACTGAATTAGTAAAGTGGCTTGCTCAAAAGCATTAATGGTAAACACTCAGATTTTAGTTTTCTTTCTTCTTTTTAAATCTTCATTATTAATGTCTGCCAGGCATGATGATAAGCCCTAGCTCCTTCCCTTGAGTAGCTCAGTGTCTTCTAAGGCCCCCAGACATGTAACTACATGGTGTCATTAAGCTTTAGATGTGCTATTACAGATGTATGCAGGGGAGAATGGAAAACGGAGGGACGAGTTCATTCTACTGAGGGCATCAGCAAAGGCTTCATTTGAAGAGCTAAACATTGATCTGGATCTTGTTTTCCATCCTGGGAACTAAGCTCTCATATGGACCACATGTAAACTTAAAAAGAAGCTTCTTTGAAGAGCAATACCATGGCAAGAAAAAAACAGAACAGAATTACTCATACTTTCGGGAGCATCTAGCTACCACTGGTGGACAAGAAACATAGGCCAGAATAATTTGTAGCCACCCCTGAGGACACTCACAAGATCTGACGCCACAGGACAGAGAAGCCATGGAAACACCCGGTATGACATATCCATACCTGCAGCACGAAAGTCACAACAGGCACCGTCATATTTAAAACCAATCACCATGACTACCACAACCCAGTTTCCAAAGCTATTGTAAACCTTAGATTTCTCGCTGCAATGAGGGGTGGGGGTGGGAGTGGTGTGGTTAGAGTCGTAAGGCTGATTTTCAGGGGCCTCTGAACCTCCTATTATTGTGGGTTTCTTTGAGTTTTGTTTTATGCTTGGTCTTTGCAGAGATGGGGAAGAAATTACAGATAATTAAAGCATAAAATATTCACATTTCATGGTGGGGCTAACAAGTGAAACTACAAGTAATGATGTAATCCAACTTGTCAAAAAGGGAAATGAAAAGAAGAGACAGAAGGTAGGACAGAGCCTTGGGACCCAGCGTGCCATGTCATCTTCTAATTAACTAACTGATCCTTTAAACTGTCAAACTCAGCGAGGAACTCCATGGCCTGGTGTCTGATTAATATTCATATTTGGGTACTGGATGGTCTGATTTAGGTCCCAGCGGTTGTAGTTAAACATCGGTCTTTAAAATAAAGAGAGAAATAAAAACCCGCCTGGTGAACCAAAGTCTCCAGGTTTTACATTCATAGGGAAATGAGGGGAGGCCACCCTGAATTCCGTAATCCACAGAGACAGCAAATCCTCCATGGATACATATTGATTTCTGAATCATGACGAGGACTTGTATATTGAAAAAATAATTATTTTGCTTCTTCCTACGGGCAACCACATTGCTAATCACACCCTGTGCCTCATTATTAAATAAGCGAACGACGCGTGTGAAATTACATGGCATTCAGTAATATAATCAAGCTTTTAATTTCAAACAAAAATAATTGAATATGTAACTTAATCAAAACAGTCTAGAATCGATCATTTAGTTAAACTGTAATAAGTGGCAACCTGGACTTTTATTCAAATGACATGGGCTGCAAAAGATTATATTCCCTCTCTTATATTGACTTCTCTTGACTAAGAAATGCTTCAGTCCAGGGTGTAAGGAGAACCTATTCTAACTACATGCTTTTTGTGGACAAGGCAGTTGGTCTTTAAAACCAAAGCCAGTACCCAGACAGTGTCTGAGTCTGATTCACACTCCCAACCACCCCCTGCTGGGCAGGACACCTGGGTAGCTCCTCCAGGGAATGGTGACAAGGGAGAGAACACTAAGGAGGCACTGGACGAACGATGCCTTTTCCTTAACTCCAAGTTCATTTTTTACTAACAACGTTCAGAGGAAGAAAATAAGTCAGTCTAGCTCCACTGCAAGTCCTAATAGCACTGGCTTTTAGAAAATATTTTTATATTTAATATGAGAGCACCTTACCTCTCACAGTGTAAGTCCATTCCATATTACTGTGTCCTACATTGACATGCTATGTATCCTGTAAACCTTCTCAGTAGCAATTCTTCTTTATCCTATAGAGTTTATTAAACATTCTCAAGCCTTTGTTAAACTTAGTGTTAAGATATTTCGACTTATATTTATTTATTTATTTTTAATTTTTATTTTGTCAATATACAATGTATATGATTATTATGGCCCTTCACCGACGACTTATATTTAAAAATGGGTGTCACTGCTAAGAGATGCACAAATTGGAGTAATTCATACACACACTAAATACAAATGGTGTGGAGCAGCTAGACTCAAGCTGATCAAAGCAACCAACAGACACTGAGTCCTACCATGTTATCATACATAGTAATAAGTCACAGTTCATTTTCTTTTTGAGGGAAAGGACATGCCACACATATAACCAATATGTTTTTAATAAAGGAATAGCCCATTTCTAACAAATACGTACAAACATTCCAAATGGCTTATAGGGTTGGGTTTCTAGACTGAGCAGAAACTCTTGGCCAAGCTGATTCAAGGTACAAGTTTAAATTCCAGAAGATATTTTTGTCTTTCTGTTAACTAGAGTAGGAGAAGGAAGAAAACCACTCAGCAGTGCCAAGATTATTCTCTCTGGGTCATGCCCACCTGTGAAAGGTCAGGACTGAAAGCTAAAGAGGAAAGACTGGCTGATACTGCCCACCAGGAGCGTTAATTCTTTCTGCCTCTCTTTTGATGAGACCATCAAAAGCAATGATCAAAAAAGTTCTTCCCTCAATAATTATTTCTCAGATGATTTGGAACATTTTTCATGCTCTTAAAAAAAAAAAAAAAAAAAAAAAAAAAAGAAAAGGAAAGAAAGAAGAAAAGAAAAGAAAAAGAAGCTGACACATTCTAAATTTCACACACACCCACCTCTACTTGGAAAAGTTTCGGCTGTCGGAGAAACCTACCATCACTGCCAACCCGACCTGTAAACTCCAAGTCAGGAGGGATCCAAAAACAAGGCAGGGAGAGTCGTGACATCTCACATCAGAAGACAATGTCAGTGTACTGCTTGCCAGGTGACAGGCAGTGCTGTGTTCCTCGGAGCTGCAAATAATTCTTTGGGTGGGGAGCAGGCTCTGGGGACACCGAAACTGGCTCAAATCCATAGGCAATAAAGTAATTAATGGTGTCTTTCAGGGCAAGCGCAGTAAAAAATAATTGCTCTCAAATTTTTACTGCTAATGAATGATTGGTACAGTCAATATTTGTGTTGTTGGGAGTGGATGTGTGGACGTATGTGTGAGAGGGATGGGGAGGAAAGTCTCTTGGATGCAAATACCCAAACCAGTCTATCAGCCCGGTTAACAACTCTGAACTGCCAGACCACAAATGCTGAATATGTTGACTTTAGATGTCTATGGGGAACATATGCCACGGATCAAAGAACACACTGATTAATCCAATAGAGACCAAAGTCTGTCACTTTGGTCATGGTGCAAAGATGCACCAAACGGGGTCACTAAAGAGAGTAAACAAATGGGAGAAAAATACCAAAGTAAAATTGGTTTCAAAGAGGAGCTGAGCTGCCAACTTCTCATCTAAATGCTACTTGATTATGTAAAAAATCATTTCTTCCCCAGCACATCTGCCCAGCTGCATTAAAACATCATTTTGCCTTTCTTAAAATAACTACCAGCTTGCTGACGCCAGGTAACTCTCACTCACATCGTAATCAGTTAATATTACTTATGAGGTCATCAGCTTTCTGTCTATTAATCCCACAGATACTCTAAGTTCTCATCACACACACAGTCTTATAAACATAGATTTAAAGATAAACTCGCTCATGCTGTTTACTGGGAAGTCAACTCTCTTAAGTAACAGGAATCCATTGCTGGTATGAACAGTGGACACAGAGAGAAAACGGTGAGAGTCAAAGTCAGTCAGATATTCACTAATGTGCATAAGAATTAACCTGCCATGTCTTTATGGGCCAGTTAGCTTGACTGGTTGGACTATGGATGCAGCTCAGGCCACAGTGATGAGTTTGATTCCCGTGTGAAGATGGCGAAGTGTCAGAGCTACAAAATGAATCCTTAATCTCCAGCCATTGTTCCACAAATATACACTCGGAGTGGGGGCCTCACGACTTAAAGACACAGTCAGTGGGTTCAAGTAGAGGTAGGGGTGAGGGGTGGATTTAGACTGGAGCAAACACATTTCTTTTGTCTGCCACCAACATGATGACAGTCATTTGTTATTTTCTCCAAGAAACCACACAATAGATGCCACATAGAGGTCTCTACAACTGGTATGAGCATATACACTTTAACTTTGCAAAGATAAATCTATTTACATTTTGCTTCTCTCTATCATTTCACTGAGGGCAGAGGCATGTGCTGGGGACTCTGTGCTGACAGGGAACAACTATATGGCAGAGTCGGTTCTGGCTGGGCCAGGCTTCTAGGGTCATCTGACCTTCCACCCCAGCCAGTGGTGTCATTCACACATTGATTTAATCCCCAGAATTCCAAAGCACACGCATTTTCTTTCCACTCTCTTATTTTAGCTGGTTTCATGTTCTGAGTTATTCTTTTTTTTTTTTTGTCTTTTGTCTTTTTCCGTGTCCGGCAACGGATCGCAACCCTCAGTTTTGCCCCCGTACCGGACCGGGGACCGGCAACGGGATCGCAAGCCTCGGTGTTGCTCCCGCGCCTCGCTCAGCCAGTGAGCGGGAACCGGTCTGTATGTGGGATCCGAACCCTTGGGCGGGAGCGCCACCGCACTTCCCAAGCGGCGCACTATCCAGTGCGCCACTGGGCCGGCCCCATGAGTTATTCTGATGCTGTCCCTAAAACCATGCTAACACTTTACTAAGTTGATACAGTTGAATAATTTTATTTTATTTATTTATTCATGAGGTAACCAGGGGTGCCGACAAAGCAAGCTTTCCAAAGGAAAATCTTTAACCGGCCACATGTGTTTTTTTTTTTTTTTAAAAGTCCGTTGCAGTTGTCCTTAACGTGTTCTTCTGCATAATTTATTGGGCAGCTGTCAAACATGCATGTTCTCCTGTCTCATATCTGACATTTGTACAATAATAAATGACATAGGAAATAGGCTACAAACAAACTGACACTCTGCCATTGAATAAATGAAATAAAAGGAGAGCGATGATGAGAGAATAGTTGGGAGAAAGACTCCTGCTCCTTTCCCCGTGGGCAGGCCTCCAAATGCTCTCGCTGGGAATTCTCCAGCAGCCCACAGAAACAGACTCACTTCACAGACACACCTGATCCTCACCACGGCTGTTACGCTTTCTTTTAAAAAAGCACAATCTTTACAACATATAGTCTTTTCTTTATGCTTTAAGTATAGATAAATTTACGTATAGTTTTATATAATCTATAATGATTTTATAAAGTCAACAATGTTGATATTGTAATGTAAAACACCGTTTGAAAAACTCTCTGAAATTTCCCTGAAGAGAACGCCTAATTCCTACAAGTGGGCCAAACAGCACAATTCTGAAAGCCTCACACACACAGTTGATCTCCACCGCGAAGCATTGTTACTAAGCTAACATACTTACTCTTTTTGATCTCTTTCCATTTCCTGCATTGTGCTCAGTGCCTCTTATCCTTGTCCAACATCAACAGGTCATTCACAGAGGGGTCAGTGTTGGCCAATATAAATAACCATTATAAAACTTCTAGCATGTTTTAAATCAACAATCAAAGTGGCCTACACTGTTTAAAGTATAAATTCCAAATATTTTCATGGCAAAGGGTAGGCAAGGCCTGTGAAACGTACAGGTAAAATTATAGATAAATAATCAGATCACAGCAAGCTATTCTAGCACAAGGTTTCCCATTTTAAAACCAGCTTGAAAACAAATATAGATGATAGTGCCCCCCTGGGTGGGATAGTAAGCCTAGGCTTTGTACCACAGACATGTATGTTTCACAAGAGTTTCACACACATGGCTGAAATTACCACCATGTATATATACCCAAGGAGTCTCAGCCAAGTCTAGAAGAGCCAGAGAACTGGACAGCCCAGAGAAACTCAGAGCACGGAGAGGAACTGACAGCCCCTCTAGCTGCCTCTTCCTTTGCCCTCCCCAAAGCCCGTCAGCAACGACCCCCCTACCCTCACCTGAGCAGGGCAAGACATTGCAAGATCAGCGTGTCTCTGGACAATTCTCCTTTGGAAAAGGTAATGGAAAGGGGGCTGATGTGAATAGTTCAAGCATTACTGATATCTGCCTTTGAGAAGGATGACATGTTGTCTATCCTGACTCCAGATTTACCTCTTCTGTCTCCTTTGCCTAGGTTGTTATTGAAAGTAATCCTCATTATCTAAGAACGCAGTCATTGAGCTGGGTGGAGTAGTATCTATAAATGCTAAGGGTGAAGGACCAAGCAGGCCAAGAATAATATTGACCATAACTGTGATGAAGTTCTACTTCTACTGCCACAGACAGATGGCCGAAATATGGTGATGGTTGAGGAAAAGAAGGTTCTAGAACAAGTTTGAAAAGTGAGGCATTATTTTACAAATAACTAAAGTGGATTTTTAAAAAAGCCTGAATAAGTAAATTAACACATAATATCTAGAGGATGTTTACTCAAATCTCATCTCTGTATATTGGGATATCAGCTGATTTTAAGTCTCTTCATTACACTAAGATGCTATTTTTTTGCACTGATGTTTTGGTTTGATCAACTTATCATGTTTAGGAGAAGTGACTTGAATTTCTACCCTCTCCTGCTGACTTTTCCTGGAATTCCATCCAATTTTGAAGCTCCTATTTCAAGCTATTTGTTTAGAAGTATACATATTTTGCTTGTGAACTGAGCCCTTATCATTTGGGAGTTACCCTCCCAGTTTTCCCAGTAAGTTTAACTTTTTATTATTAGGAAAAGCCGCTGATATCATGTTGGAAAAAGAATCACTATGAGTAATGACCAAAGACTCTTCTCAGAACATTATCCTCATGGTTATTGATATGCTTTAAGCATTACTCTGCACTATGCATTAGGTCATTTAATCTTTACAATAACTCTATGAGGTAGGAATGCTTGCCTATATTATTTCCAATTTGTAGACAAGAAAGGTGGGATCTATAAGGTATGGTAACCTACTCAGATCACATGGTAAGTGCTGGTACCAGAATTAAGCCTCAGTTGACCCAATTATAAAGCTGTGCTCTTAATGATGACATGATGCTGTGCTGATACTAAGACATGGCTATATTGCAACCTCCACACTTGTAAGACATTTCAGATCCAGGAACTCAAAGTATTGGCCACTACATCCCACCTATAGAAATCTACTTTCTTAGCCAGTAGAGGTTCTCAGTAGCAAGGTATATGATTTCTGAGCTTCTATTTTTCTTATCTGCAAAACAGACACTACAATAAATCTCGTAAGGATGAATAACCTTTATTTGTTTAAATCTTCTGAGAGGAAGGGATGTAATATGCCATTTTAAATAATGACGGATCATTTTTCTCTAGTATTGAGCAAACAAAAGCATAAAACTGCATTTAGGTTTTTTAGACACAGATGTAGATGAGTCAAAATGTACATTTTCTTCACGTTTTTCACTAGGCAAACTGTCCTTCTCTAACCCCCTGCTAATTTTCCTGATGATGTTTGAACAGAACATGCTGATTTGGGTAATTCCATGTCCATGCACAAAAATAATAGATGACATCAGCATAGTTATGGGAATTACACGTATTAGTTAATTACGGAACCAGCAGAGGGAGCACAAAACCTGCATAAATAATAACCATTTCTTCAGAGCATCTTAAAAAACAGCAGTAATGGTAGTAGAGAGAAACACATTTAAAAACTAAATTACCAGTAGTCAGAAGATGGCCTGTGCTTTCTTGGGCTGGTGTTAGGATAGAAATCCAATATATTGTCCTGATAGTCTAAGTATAAATGTTGACTTCTTGGGTATCAAAGAGGAAGAAAAACCTGTGTGTGTGTGTGTGTGTGTGTGTGTGTGTGTGTGTGTGTGTGTGTGTGTCCTCTTGTCACCATGGTGATAGCCTCCCCACTGGTGAAGTACTTAAGGTCAGAGGGTGAGACTTGCCTAGAGCTGGCGAACACCTACCTGATCACTCTGATACCAGAGTAACTTTCATTTTAGCCTTGCTCACTCCCAAGTGAGCCAATCTTACTCTTCTAGGATGCAATCAAGAGCTATATTTATAGCTGAATGAAGGTTTGACAGAAGTAAAGTAATGGTACAAAGAAATAAAAAATAAAATCATTCCTTTTTAAAAACTATCTGCCTTAAATATTGCTGATTTTAAATAAATGGTTGTCATTTTTGAATTTAAAGCAAGATGATGTTCACCTTTCTTTCCCTGAAGAATAAATGACTGATAAGACAGTACATAGATATATGCCTCCTATCAAAATAACACTGTCATGTACAAATGCAAGTTAAGATAAAGGACATCCATTTATCCACCCATTGATAGGTTAGGCAATATACTTAGGGCTGAAAGTTTTGTTATATAGACCAACATTCAAGATGAGGCCAACTGCTTTAAAAAGGCAGCTACAATCATATGAAAGGCATCAATACTGTCAACGTGATATAAAATTTAATCCGGGATAATTAATATTATAAAGGATTTGATTTCTGTACAATGCATTTCTTTTGTTGATTTTGAGAGGATGGTCTCTCTTAATACCTCAAGTGGAAAAAAACAAAAGGAAATCATGGTAATCAGTATATATTACCATTTAAAATGTATTTATCCTGACAGTATATTAAAACAAAATATTTACTTTGTAAAACTAATGGGAATGCACTCATGGAGGGGGGGGGAAGAAATTTCTACTTTAGTTCATAATAAGAGAATTATCAAGAGATAATTGGGAGTAGTGAAATTGTGTTAAAGAAGAAGAAATGGTATGTGTTAGGTGAGGAACGGCCCCAGTATGGGTCTGTCTGGTTCTAGAGAGAACCAGTTCAGGGGGTGTTGGGGATGGCCACAGTGCTAGAGTTCCTGCTGCTCCCATGTGGCCCTGGGCTTCTGCTGACCCCTTCTTCCATACCAGGCCCCTGTCCTGTGGGCAGTGCTTCTCATCATACTGCTAACCCAGTGCCTGCCCTCCAGGGACGTCGCCATAGTCTAAATGTTTGTGTCCACTCGAAATTCACATTTTGAAACCTAATCACCAATGTGATGGTGTTAGGAAGTTGGGTCTTTGGGAGGTGATCAGGTCATGAGGGCTCTGCCCTCATGGGTGGGATTTGAGCCCTTATCAAAGAGGTCCCAGAGGGCTCCCTCACCCCTGCCACCACATGAGCCATCTATGAATGAGGAAATGGGCACTCACCAGACACAGCATCTGCCAGCACCCTGATTTTCGACTTGCCAGCCTCCAAAACTGTGAGAAATAAGTTTCTGTTGTTCATAAACTACCCAGGCTAAGGTATTTTGTTACAGCAGCTTGCACGTATGAAAACAGACGATAAACAGCAGAGTAAGCAGCAGCTGTGCCATGGAAACTGGAGAGGTGACTCAGTTCAGAGACCTGGGGTTTGGCTATCAGTGGGGGGAAAGGTTGTCTGTCCTTGCTTTTTCTTTTTCTCCCATGAAGGACTCTTAACACAGTGGACCTTCCAAGTGTGGCCCTCATCAGTGGGCTACAGTTTACCTTGGGGTGGCTTTGCTCTCCTCATCAACATGATCAGAAAACAGGAGGCTCCAGTGTGGTCCTCGAGTGGATTCTGCTCTGGTGCCCAGTAGGTGCCCAAAACAGCTGTTAATTGACCACTCCCAAATCTGAGGCCAATACCTCTCTTTCAGAGACTGGCCACCTCTGCGTATTGGTTTTTTCCACTGCTTTGAAAAATGTCCAAATGAGTTTATCTCACAAGGTTAGGTAACTCCCTGTGAATGGGTCCTATGCCACAGTGCAGATGTTTTTGAATCTTTTTTTTTTTTAATCAAAAGTAATTTTTCTCCAACTTGTATGCTTATTTGAAGCTTTAATATCAAGCTAGCATTTATTGAACATCTTTTAAATACTTGGCAACAGTACTAGAAACCTTACTTACATGATCGCACAGATCTCAAAACAGCCTTATGAGTTAAGCACACTTCTTTATTCCTACTTTACAGAAGGGGGATCTGGGACTCAGAGCAGGTATGCAACTTGCCCAAAGCCACCCAGCTGGTATTGGTGAACTCCCATCCAGATGTCTGTCTGTGGAAGTCCATACATGCCTTTACACTAGAGCTTACTGCATATCTCCTTTCAAGAGAAAAAAGGTAGAGGGCAATGTTTATGGAAGGTGGTAGAATCCACTATTGTTGGAATTCTCATGCATACATTGTGGCTTTTTGGGGGGTTGTTTTTGTGCAACTAAGAGTTTTTTGATTTTGAGAATTAATAGAGAAGAAAAAGTCTGAGCAAAAAATCCTGCCACGGAAAAAAATATATCAATATGTGAGAGAACAATGACTGGGCAGATAATGACCCATGCTAACATTCTCTTCAGGGATCCTTAGTGCATGCATCATGATTTGTGACTGTGTCCTCCACAGACATGAGCTTTCTTTTCCAGTGTGGTGGCTGTCGGTCACTGCAGAGTCAACCAGTAAGCCAACTAGTTCCTCATCTATTGGACTCATTAAGACCAAAATAAATGGGACCGATAATGTGAGGCTTTGAATCCTGATTCATCTTGACAATCCACTGGAAACTATAGGTTTCTTATGAATTACGAAATTAAAAATTCTCAACAGGGAACATATCAGATATTTGGCAAATGTAGCACCAATCATTTTCTTTATGATGCTGCATTTTCTAAATGAAAAGTTATAGTACTGAATAGGATATGAACGCACTCTAAGTAAGATTTCTTAAATAAGAAATTGATCACGAATGAAGAAACAAATTCACAATCCTCACTGTCATCCAGTAAATGAATTTAACACAGGCTTTTCTATGGATTAGGCAGGAACACAAGGACTCGTTTTATATTTGCTATTACTCATTATAGTGTGTGTCACGCTGGTCTCAGAATGAATGAGTCAACAAAGACCAGTGCTGGCTCTCATCCTTTCATGTGAGCAAATGGCTGAAAATCTAAGCGCTATCATTTATTTCAGTAAAAATAGCCATGCTTGAAAAGAGCTAACCATTAGTCAGGCATATGATGCACATGTATGTTTTTATTTTTAGCATTTCACAGCATTCTTAGTCAGTTTTGCAGATAATTTGTGAAGCTATAAAAACTTAGGATAGGTAGCATGAATTTGGAGACTGTCAAAATCTTAAAAGGAATCACTTGGATACTTCTCTCATTTAATTAAATAAATTCCAGACAGATCCATGTTAGTGGAACCCATTCGTGAATACATTAGATGTTGACTACCACAAATGTTTATGTTAAAAATGGGTAGCCTGCTTCATTCATCTGTTTAGTCACACCATCTCCCCACCTGCACCCTCCAACAATAGTTATCCAACAATAAAGTTCTCACGATAATCTGGACATGAAACACAAAACTTTTCAGCGGATTATTGATTTTCTCTTTTAAAGAGAGAACTAGAGATAATATGAAGCCGTTTGGGTGGCTCTGTGGGCAGCAGATGTGTCATATCACAGGCATGTCACATGTGCCTGAAAAAGTACATGTCGCAGCAACTGCCAAGTCATCCACAGCCTGAGGATCCCCAAGGACAGGGGTTCAACCATGGGGCGGCCAGAGAAAGGGTTATGATTCACTCTCGCAGGGCCAGGGCTGGACAGAGTTGTCTTTAATTGCCTGCTTGTCATCTCCCATATACTCTTGGGTGACATTGTGGCTAGAGTAATGAAGAAAATAAATACACAGAATCTCATTCCTCCATCCTGAAATGCTCTATTTATTTGCTCAATATTCATTAAAGAGAGAAAAAAATTAGAGTTCATCTTTCATGTTTCTCATCGATACTGTATATCATTTTTGCTCGAATGTAAATTGGTGTATGTGTTCCTTCAATTATATAAAAAGCAAGATGTCAAATAGATTACAGGTTTGCAATGAAGCTGTTCTTTAGGCTCACGTTTTTTATTATGAAGGTTGCATTTGAAAGGCAAGGATAATCAGCTCAGAACCATCTGAATGGTAATTTTGCTCTAAAGGTATAAAGTCATAATTTTGTCACTAAATGGTTATGTAGTTTGTAAACCTTTTAAAAGGAACTTGATTCCACTTAAGGTCAAGAAGTTTTCTTCATATTGTATAAGGCAGCAAGAAGTAAGTTTGAGTCACTGTAGTTTGGGTATGATGGCACGTCCAGAGAAAACTGAGCCTGACTCCTTGGACTCTTGATTCCTCTCTGCATGTCCTGTAAGGGGGTTATCGTCATTCTCTCAATTAATAACAGCCATTTATTAAGTGGCCAGCACCAGATACCAAGTACCACCCTGAGCTCTTTACACATATCACATTTGACTTTTTCAACCATTTTTGTCTTAAGTTATTGGCCACACTTTTACAAATGAGAAAGGGAGCCTTGATTGGACTAAGTATTATGCCCAAAGTCAGAATTCACTCCCATGTCTGTCTTGCTTCCAAGCTTATTCTTGTGACCACCAAAATATACCATCACCTTTAGTTACACTGCTAACTCTGTGACAGTTTTCTGTTGGGACCATCACTGACAAAAAGGAAGAGGAAAGGGAGATGCTGGGACAGAGTTTTAGCATTGCAAGGAAGGCTGGCATACATGTGAGAAGAGAAGACAAGCTTCAAATAGAGGGGGTCATCTTATGTGGGGAGGGGATGGCAGAATTCCTGCTCTCCAGGGGCTCACTGCATTTTCACCTTAAGCAGGGCCCATCCTTATTTTATTGGACTTGGGAAGGAAAGGGCTACAAAAAGCACGAGGCAGGGCACTCACACTCTCAGCTGGAAAAGGCTGATTCCTATGACATGGGATTTGGAAGCTGCCTGGCTACTCAGTACCAAGAGGCCTTCGTTGCTGAGATGACCCAAGACACTAGCAGTACCAGAAACCATTTAATAAATCATGCGTTAGTACTTAATACAGATATTCCTCATTATTAGGAAACTCCACATATATACATTTACTATAAGGAGATTTATAGCTTAGAGAAGGGTGTCCCAGATTCTGCACTGCTAAATTTCTGAATACTCTTGAAAGGCTGATTGACTGTGATTAATAATAAGTCTTAGTTATACTGGAATATAGTATACACCATCTCTTTCCCCTGCTAGAATGAAAGCGCTCACAGGCAGAGCTGGCATAAAATCCACTGCTTTACTTCAGAGCCCAATCTGGTGCCCTGCACACAGTAAATACTAAATATGTGATGAAGGATAAAGTGTGCTGTCTTTTGTGTTTTTTAGGTTTTTGCATTTGAATCTCAGCCTCTCCTCTTTTTTCCTGTATATTTCCCTTCCTTCACTCCGGATCAACCATCTTCTTTGTAAAACAAATCACCTTCTATAGACACGGTGATGCACTGGTAGAGGATAAACACACAGTGGGTTACCTGTTTCCAGGCTGCAGAATTCAAGGAGGGGATTTGGGAAACAAAACCTAAAATGAAAAAAAAAAAAAACCCGAAAACAACCCCACAAACCATTTCTTCCTAATTTCATAAGGAAAACCTCTGAAGAAACAAGAGCCGATGAACAAGTCCCCACCATCCTACATGAAGCTCACCTGGTCTGAGGATCAGAAAGCAGCAACTGGGAAGTCACGACTATTGTTGTGCATTATTTGTGCTTAGTGCCAAAGGAACGATTTTCTTTTTGCAATATCTCTGCACCAGTAAAATTAAGAACTTAGTGTAGGATCCAAATTCCCCCCAAAGGAGTCAGTTTAAAAAAACTGATTAGCTCTACTGCCACAGGGATTTATGGTTTTTTAATAGTCTGATATGCCCTAAGTTTCTTTCATCACTAGGTAGATTCATATATCTTTCTTTTGAAACATGCACGGAACATTTTAAGCAAATTCTGGCCCTTCAATTGATTGAATTTTTCATTGAGGAATGAACTACAGAATGGCTTTGGGACCTATCTCCAAAACAAGAAGACCTTAAAATGAAAACAGATACTGAAGACTGTATTTTCCTGATTGTCAGTCAAGCTAATTATGCTTTACTCTAAAGCTTTGTCTGTCAGGCAAGAAAGGAAAAGGCAATTGGGGCCTCTCTCCTCACACAGCCTGATGTCTGGGAATATAACACCAGTTTATTCACAGCAGGAGCCTGCTGTAATTGGCAGTTCCATTTTCCCCTACTAGAGGGTAATTCTCTAGCGACGAAAACACAATGTTAACAAGATTTTACAAATTTGACATATGGTATCCTATCTGAAATGACAAACAAAAGTTCCTTCTCTCCGCAAGCAAACACAGTGATTGCTGGCCAGGACTACAAGAGTGATAAAAGAAGAAAAAGGCCCCTGGAGTTCTTTTAGGGGCCCATAAATCTGTGGTCATAACAAAAAGCCAATTAATGACAACAAAAAAGATACTCAGGGTGGATATGTCTCTGAGAGTTGGTGATGAAATGACCATAAAAAAACCTCACCTGCAACAGTGCACTGCATTAATGACAGCTGATCATGCTTAGGGTACTGAGAACGAGGATTCAGGCACAGGAGGGAAACCTTAGTGAGTCCATCAAGTTTAGGGTGGGGCTGGCCCACAGGTGAGCGTGAGAGGGACTCATAAAAGACAGGCAGGACCTAGCAATGGTTCTGGGCTTATCTTTACCCCTTCCCTAAACTCACAGAAACTCTAGAATAAGTTTTTAGGGTCAAATTGCTTTGATGTGAATCCAAAAGGAGTTTCTTCGTCATAACTCTTGTATGAAACCATACAACGCCCCAGTCTCTGGATTCTGTTTTAACTAACAAGGAAATGGAAGAAAGACGATTTGTATGTAAAACAGGCAGGAATGTATATAAATTTTTCAGGAAAAGAAGAACGAGGATTTTTGTCCCCTTTCCTCTTGAGCACATTGAGTGATGCATCATTTTGTTCTTCTTTGGTGGGGCATTTGGGTAGAATCTAAAAAGGGGCAGAAAAAATGGGTCCCCAGGAATTTATCTTGGATCCATTGCTAAAATACCCACAGTTTATTGTCTACAGCTGTAATGCAGGGACTGCCCTCAAACCCCATCAATGTTCCATGTGACCCTAGCTGCAGAGATGGGGCAGGAAATGGCGATTCACTTCAAGGTTGGTGATCTCAAGGGCATTACACGAAGGGATTAATGACCAGCTTCGAAGCACCAGGTACTCACAATAAAGGCACAGAGTCAGGTTAAGTGCTAATTTTCATGGGGAATTAAACTGCCTTTTGATACCACCTGGTGCCACATAATTGACAATCAATTGGGATCTGCCCAGGTGAAGAAAGTAGCAGGATAGCAGACCCACTCTTGTTTCAGTATACTCAGTGACACACACACTTCAGGAATAATATTTGCTTCTCTGCTTCAATTGCTTGTTCATCATTTCTGCCTGGATGTTTTACCTAGCAATTCCCAGTACAAGCTGAGCTGTTTTAAACACTAAATTGCATGGCAATAGAGTTTTGCTTTCTCAAATGTCTTGCCATCCTCCAGATTATAAAAGAGTCTGTTTGGTGTTGATATATCTTTTGCACCTTGCTAATATTTGCTAATCTGAAAGGGAGAGAAGAACAGAGTGTCAGACAGTAGACCCCAACTAGCACCTCATAATGGGCAGTTTTCACTGTATTCACTTTGATACTTACTCCCTCTATTTAAAAGAATAACTGATTTTCCATTTCTAGAAGTTAGAGAACAATTTCATTGAAAATACAGTTACTCATGCTAAGTGAAATAAGCCAATCAGAAAAAGATTCCATTTATGTGAGATATCTAAAGTAGTCAAATTCATGGAGACAGAAAGTAGAATGGAGGATGCCAGGGGCTGGGAGGAGATGGGAATAAGGAGTTTTATTTATTGGGAATAAAGTTTCATTTTTCTGCAAGGTGATTAAGTGCTGGAGATAGGTTGCACAACAGTGCAAATATATTTAACCCTACTGAACCATACACCTAAAAATGGTGAAGATGGCAAATTTTACGTTGTGTGTATTTTACCACAATAAAAGAAAGTTGAAGAGGGAAGCAGAGAGCATCTGAGAAAGCTGAGACTATGGAAGCAGCACGGAGCTGCGACACTGCTGGCTTTGAAGATGTGGAAGGGGCCACAAGCCAAGGAATGTGGGTGGCCTCCGGAAGCAGGGAAAGGTGAGGAGACAGATTCTTCTAGAGCCTCCAGAAAAGAACATAGCCCTGCCGACACCTTGATTATAGTCTAGCAAAACACATCTTAACATCTGGCTTCCAGAACTGTAAGATAAATTTGTGTTGTTTTAAGCACCTTCCACACACCATCCATCCCCACCCCATTTCATGTCTGTGGAAAAATCATGAAGCTGGCACGTGAATGCCTGATGTCTAGAGAACATATACCCTATCTTCTGGGCAATAAAAGGCAAACTAAGTTTTCCAAGATTGATTATACTTATACATTAAAAGTCATCATGACCATGGTGATAGACTGAAAATAGTTCAACATACTTTATATAAACTTAACTGCAGGCAGACTTGCTTAATTTTTAAAAGCATCCGCCAAGTCCTCTCATTGTGTTGACTGATGTAAATGTTTGCACTGGAAGTTGGGGATCTGGATCCAGCAATCCTGGGTTTAGTTCTGGCCCTTCCATGTATCAGCTGATTTAACTTGGACTTTCCACCTAACCTCAGAGCCTCAGTTTCTGCATCTGTGAAAGGGGATACTTAGCACCTTACTCAAAAGAGCAGCTGTGAGAATCAAAGAAGAAGATGTAGACCAACTTTTGGCTCGGGCTTGTCACCTCATAGGTGTTCAAGTAATACTGGCACCTATTATTATTATGATTATGGTTATTATTAGCAGGCATCCTGATTCTACCAAGTAGCTATTTTCTTTCTTAAAAATAAAAATGGACTCAGTGCTTTAATAATGAATGAGAAATTCTGGCCACCAGCCTTTTGATATTCTAGAGGTCACATGATTTGGAGTCCTGGTGACCTCATAGTCTTCCACCAAGCCAGGGCAGGTGTGTTCTTGGGGATGGTGCTACTCCTCGGCCAGCTCTGAGTGAAATTCACCAACGCTTTGTGCTCAAGTGCTCAATCTCCGTGCAATCTCTGTGCATGCAGGGACCGGCCCAAGAGCTCTAACCATTTAATGTTTAAAGTCTGGCCTGACTGCCAGATTTGTCCACAGCTGTCATTTATCAGCTACACAATACCCCAGGGTTATGTATTCATCAAATGCTTATTGAATTAAGCTGCAAGTTTTTTTTTTCCTTTCATAACATTAGAAAATATTACTTCTGATTTAAGAAGTTGTCTTTGTAGAATGGGAATAAAAAACAAAGTGTGATTTACATGGCACCCATTTTCTGATTGTATGCATTGATTGAAGGTGAGCACTTACTCATGAAAATATCTCGGTAGCTTAAGGCAGGGTTTCTCAGCTTCAGCACTATTGACATCCTGGGCCAGATCATTCTGTCTGGGGGTGGGGAACTGTCCTGTGCCTTGTAGGATGTTTAGCAGCACCCCTGGCCTCTCCACACTAGATGCCAGTAGTACCCACCTCCCAGTTTTGACACCAAAATTGTCTCCAGATATTGTCAAATGTCCACTGGGGACAAAATCACCTCTAGATAAGAACCACTGCATTGAGGTATGACATTAGCTCTGAGATTACTAACTGTGGCTGTTGGTTAAAAAAATAATAATTAAAATATTGAACAGAGGAAAATTCATAGTTGTAACAACCAGTTGTGAATAATTTAAGAGACACATTTTTATATTTTTAATAGTGCCCCTCAGTCAATAAATGTAAATTAAATGTAATAAGTGAAATTGCTTTGTAAACTGTACAGTACGAATGATTATTAAAATTATACCAGCATGCTTTGTGACTATATAATGGATATGCTGCTTGAGGAATTAACTTTTTATTCAGCCTGTGCTATGTGCTAAGTACTAAGTACTTTGCTCATACTCTCTTATTTGAGTTCATCCTCTGATTTTTATGGAGGAGGAATAAAGGTTCAGGAAAGCTAAGTAACATGAGCAAAGTCACTCAGCTAGTAAGAAGTGGTCACAGGATTTGAATCTAGGGCTGTCACTCTCCAGAGCCTATGCTCTCCCATCCCACCCACTGCCCGCCCTATGCTGTGGATGTCATTCTTGAATGGGAGAGAGGGACTCATAGGCTCTTTGACAAGCCCTTCTGGAAACAATGCACGTATGTCTTGAGACTAAATTCAGGACCCAAAGACCCATTGAGCTAGTCATCCAAAGCAACCAGTCACAAACTGATATTTTTGGGGTCCAGTGTTAATACTTGCTATTCTTTCTTTTCCCCTTAAACATCCAGAAAATTAAACTTTAATGGAAGTATCTGGGAGAAGCACATTCCAAATTGACCTACATAACAAGAACAACGAATATAGATTCTGTTTTGCAATTTTTAAACGTAGTGTCTGTGATGTGTTGAAATGCCACCGCCCACCCCAACTAATTACCAGTACCTCAGTATGTGACCTTATTTGGAAATAGGGTTTTTACAGAGGCAGTCAAGAAAAATGAGATCATTAGGGTGAACCCTAATCTAATATGGCTGATGTCCTTATAAAAAGAGGACATTTGGACACAGACACATACACACAGAGGGAAGATGAAGTGAAGAGACACAGAGGAGAATGCCATGTGCGGACAGAGGGAGGACTGGAGTGCAACTATGAGCCAAGGAACATCACAGATTGTCAGAAAACCACCAGAAGTTAGGAAGAGGCAAGGAAGGATTCCCCTACAGGTCTCAGGGGGAGGGGAACTGTCCTGTGCCAGGAACACAGCCCTGACAACACCTTGATTTCAGACTTCTGGCCTCCAGAACTTTGAGACAATAAATGTCCCTTTTTCAGCCACCCAATTTGTAGTACTTTGCTACAGCAGCTCTAAGAAACTCATACACTAGTTCTATTTAATAAATGAATTTAGGGGCTTCTAGAGTACTTGTATTTTTATGTGTAAAGCAAACTCAGTTTTCTGAGGTGGCTTGTCAACAGTTGTGCGCCATATGCATGTTTTGGCCCACTGCCACGTAGTCATGGGGCCCTCACCCATGCCAACTGGCAGCTGGGCCCCAGGCAGCTCCCCCACTAGTTTTTCCCTCAAGGAGGGCTGCGCCTCCCTTGCTGTCTGTCACTTGTTGACCTCTTCTGTCCACATCCTCAAGGTTAGTCCTTTCTAGGTCACAGGCAAAATGGCCTACCGGCTTTAGGCGGTTAGGTTTAGAACATTTATTTACACAAATGCTAATGGATTTGTAAAAATCACATCCTAGATTAAAATCTTATCATGTAACAGCTACATAAATAGGTTTAGGAAAAAACGAAGACTATTTACTAAAGCACAGTGGCATGCATGCTCACACTTGGAAAGTGGGCAAAGACGGGAAGAAGTTAGTGGGCTTGGAAAAAAACAAGAGAAAAATCTATATGAAAAGTTAAAAAGTTCATATCTGTCATTAGTAAAGCAATGCAGAAAACAACATACAACTCCTCTCTTTGGTGAGCCAGGCGGGTGCTGTTATTTAATTATTCCACTCCTGGCTTTGTTAGAGCTGCCAGCGCAGGATTTGTTTATAGGTGTCCTTTCCTTCAAATCTGCCTGCTGGGGCTCACCCACGTCATTTGTCAGGGGCTAAATAGCCTGAGGCCAAGAAGAGACACTTACTTAATCTTCAGACTCTCTTAAATAGGCCTTTGGGATTTCCTCACTAACTATTCTGTGGCAGTAGGCTCTGGGACACCTTACTGGGTGTTTCTTTTAATTGACTAACCTCAATGTCGCTGTTCAAAACCACTGTAACCTATACATGCCCTCGCTCTCAAGCTTCTAATGACCTTTCTCTGGCCCTCAACACATATGGCTGAGACAATGCAAACATCATTTGGAAGATGAGTAAATTCAATAACTCAATTACGGCTGCACCAAAGCACCATTTATCAAGCTCGGACCACAGCACTTTGTCTCTCTCAGCCCTCTGTTTTTCCACAGCCAGGCATTTGGGGGCAAGTCGCTAATCAATTTAGGAATGATTAAATTGAAATTTGTAACACTTTCCATTATTAAACCTTCAATCTTCATTATGACAACTTAATGATTACATCATGGCTGAGAAAAACAAATTATGGGTAGCTGGTATCGTTCAGAAAGCTGAAGAAGTAAATTGTCAAAAATACCCAGTCTATATGTGTGGGTGTACAAATGATTGTTTGACATGTACAAAGGAACACCAAATTGCTATTCACTTTCTACTAAAAATATGCATTAAAAGTTGACATATGTGTTGGCCTTGACTGCATTTTTGCTTTTTATATAAGTTGAGTTGATTAACCTGGAGTGTATGGATAGGACCTAGGGACCTCTCAAAATTCTAGGCAAACTTGGATGTGTGCACATGAGCCTTACTTCAGGAAGACCAAAGATCTCATCGGACAGATAGAGATGCTCTCTACTTAATGAGAGGGTTCATGTTCTACAGACTTCCACTATCATTTTTTACCTGTGCCCTTTGCTTCTTTTTCTCAAACTGCAATATTAGTTCTCTGACCAAAAACTCATTGGCAGAAATATTTTTTCATGCTTTAATGACCTGGCCAATGTTTTGTGCAGGTTCTCTGTGAATTCTACCATTAAGCTTACCCTCCATGTTCTGGCAGCCAACTGAGACATGGCAGGACTCCCCATCTGTCTTTGGGTATTAATATTCTGAAGGGTTCTAATTGTGGGAAGCCAAGAGAGAGTGTGGAATTCAAGGGAATGGGAGGATTGTTGGTGGCAAGAGGAAAACACAGGTATTGGAGATATACAGGCCCATTTAAACACAATAGGAATTACGGGGTAGATAAAGACAACAATGATGATAATGATACGTAATAGTAAGTGAGAGTTTATCATGAGTCAGAAGATGTGCTTTCGTTAAAATTCAGTCTTCAGTACAACTCTGTGAAGTATTATTATTTCCCTCATTTTACAAATGAAGAGATGGAGGCTCAAAGAAGTTAGGCACCCACTCTTTCTGTAATGTCATGACCAGACCCAAAAGGTGTGGGAAACTGGGGCTTCTTGCCAATAGCTGTGGGAGTGAACCTAAAGGTGGACCCCCCGTCCCCACCCAACACCCTGAATGCAGCCACAGGAGAGACCCTGAGACAGAACCACTTGGGCTCAGCCACTCCTGGATTCCTGACATTCAGCAACTGCTTGACACAATAAATGGTTCTTATTTTAAGTTGCTTGGTGTTGGGGTAACTGATTATACCAGCAACAGATAACTAATGTAGTAGCCATGCATCTACTAAGTGGTAGAGCCTGGACTCAAACCCAAACTTATCTGGCTCTACAGCCCATGCATGTTCTTGACCACAATGCTACCCTGTCGCCTCAGTGTTTCTAAATCACTCCTTTATGCACCTAGTGCCTCTTTTAAGGGAAAACATACTTTAATTCTGCTCCCACTGCCACTTTAGTAGGCACTTTCAGAAGTAGCTATGGTCTTCACCAGCCTGTCAATTACCAAAGAAAAAGGTCAAAGGTAACACAGCTTATTGTCCAGACAGATGGGAGAAATCCCAGCGCTTAGCAGGTGTGCCTTCCCCTTGCTTCTATCAGCTTAGGAAGTTTATTTTATACACGCAGTATTTCTAAAGCAAACTGCTATGAATGGCATTCAATGGGTAAATATAATCACATCTCATAATCACCTTATTTATTAAAAAAGGTGGATCAGATTAGATTCGCCAAATACCATCTTCCACCCTGGGGTTTATGCAGTAGAATAAATTTACTGAATAATAACATCATCCTCATGTGCTCCATCTTCATTTAAAAGTGGACTCGGTAAGAAGGAGGCCTGTGTTAAAACACTGCAGGTCCATCATTTCCTTGCAATCCAAACTTCATTTATGGTGAGAGCACGGGGTGAGTGCTACTGTTACAGCAACGGTGTACACTTTTAAGCCCAGAGAATAGGCAGGCACCAAACAAAAAAGAACCAGCAGGAGCCCATCCATTTCAGGCCCTGGGAAAGGTCCCTTTTGCCAAGTGAACAGGGGAAAATGAGCCATATGGTATTAAGAAAGGAGCAAGCTGTGAAATGAACCAAGGGGTAGATGGTGTGGTTCATGACCCTGCAGCCTCATAACACAGTCCTTTAGCCACGGGGTCGCTAATGAAGGGCGACGCCTGGAAATTAATGGAGTGGCGTGGGGTGTTAGGGTGAATATGGGAGCACAGTAGTTTTTCCATAGTCCTTTTTGCTCAAAGAGTCCGGCAGAATGGTTATTAAAGCTTCCAGCACTTTGATAAGTTAATATTTCACCACTATATTATTAGAGTGAGCAAGCCCAGGCATCCAATATTCAAGTACCTTCTTTTTGAAAAACAGAAGGGACCACTGGGCCTAGAAAGAAGAAAGGGGATAAAGACATGACCGTCTGATTCTAAGCTCTGATGTTCTGATGAGGCTAAAGCCTTCATTTTCTTTTGTTTTAATTCAAAAGGCCCTTTTAACCAAATGGACCCTGCAAAAATCCTCCACCGAGAGATCACACCCTAATCACGTCCTTCCAAAAGTCTCGCAGATAGATATTTACAGCAAATACAAAACACCAAGCTTACGAAAGGTGATTTGTTCCATCTGTGAATTGAGACCTGAAACCTTTCTACTTTCATGTTAGCTGTCATTTTTCTCCCACAAATGAAATGAATAATTCTTCCTTATGGCAGGCAATTTCAAATTCACAGGGCTTCCCCCCATCCCCTGAACCCATTATATTTTGTTGCATAAAACCCATCTCATAAAACACACCTCTCAAAGTTGTAAATTAAAAAATAAACATTCTTGAGAAAATGTCAAATGCAGGCCGGAGAGAAAGGCCAAAAAATCCATTTAAGGGTATATTGCAGTGAATCCGTCCCCAGAAAATTGGGGGGAAACACTCAGACTGGTGATTGAATATAAATTCACTGCCTACAGCCAGTTTGTAACGAAATGAACCTTTAGCTGGGGGTTGCTATATACTCTTAAAACTGAATGTAAGATGAGCTGTGTCCATAGTGGAAGGAGATCAAAAAATACGTACCAGAATATTAAAATAAAAGCTGGCTGAACAAATGGCAGAAGGGTAAATACAAGTGTCTGGCACCATCTCTGAGTACGCAAATAGAAAGTCACAGAAAGACCCTTCAAACACTCACAATGGTTGCATTTAACCTGCAAAATGTATCACATACTGATTGCTCAGGCTGATAGGCTTTTGGTGACAAATTCTTAATTCCAGGGATGTTTTCCTAAGGGCTTTGGTCAGCTTTCCATCTTCATAGTTTGGTACGTGATTGGACAGCCTTAGAAATATACTACACAAATACCACAGTGGCAGTCAGCCTGTCAGATGGGCTCCAACAACCCCCGCTTTCTGGTATTCATACCATTATGTAGTCCCCTCCCCCACATTGTTCCAAGGTATTCTATGTGACCAACAGAATATGGCAGAAGTGATGGTATGTTACTTCCAAGGTTAGGTTATAAAAGACACTGCAGCTTCCGGCTTTTGCTTTCTCTGTCTCTGCCTGATCATTTGCTCTGGGAGTAGCCAGCTGGCATATTTTGAGCAGACCTTTGGAGAAGCCCATGTGGTAAGGAACTAGGGTATCCAGCCAATAGTCAGTGAAGACCTGAGACCCTGACAACAGGGTCAGGGTCAGTCACAGACCCTGTGAGTGAACCGTCATGGAAGCCAGCCCTCAGACGAGCCTTCCGACGTCTGCAATCCTGGATGACAACTTGACTGCAACCTCAAAAGACTCTGAACCAGAACCACACAGCTAACTACCCCTAGATTTCTGTCCCTCAGAAACTGTGTGAGATAATCAGTTTTTGTTTTTTTTAAAGCACTATATTTTGGGGCAACTTGTTACATACCAATAGAGAACTATCATAACCACCATTGACACCACATATTTATTGGATTTTAATAACATACCAGAGAGCATGGGATACATTTTCCATAAACCATCTCACTTAATAATGCATCAGATCCTATCATCCAGGCACCATTATTATTATTCGTAGACCCACTTCATGGGATTGTAATGAGGATTAAGTGACATGTAAAGCACTTATATGTCACTAAATGTTAGCTACCAAGACTATTATTATTCCCATTAGACAGAGGAGAAAACACAGCTTAGCAGGAGGAAGTGACTTGCTCTAAGCCACACAGCTAGGAAGCAGCAGATGTGGTTAGATTCCAGGTCTATCTGGTTCTAAGGTCCATATTCTTAACCCACGACGCCTCCTCTGACAAAGCTTCAATAAACAAACAAAAACACATGCTAAAAACCAAAGATAAGTAATTTGGGGATTGTTCACAGTCTTGGATTGATCGTGGTCTTGGATTATTCATATAGATCCACTTGGTATGGGCTGTCAACTGGGCTGATATTATTTCCTAATGTTCCAAAAATTTTGTCAACATTAAAAAATAATGGAAGTAAAAACAAACAAACAAACAAACCCTATTGCAAACCAAGACTTTTATTTGATGTAAAAATGCATTGAACATCAATGATATTCACAGTGCAGAACTGGTTAGAGGCAGCAGTGAGTCACCAAATCATGGCTAACTTTGAGAAGAGATCAAAGCACAGAGGGTGAATGTACATTTACTCTCACCAAATCCTGAACCCGCACAGAAACTATAACTTAAGAGTTTCTGGTACTGGGTACTGTAGTAGTAGCAGAATTTTAAACAGTCAAAAGAAAGGTCCGGCTGCCTAACCCATGTGACATTTTTCCTTCATTGCGTTCCAGGTGTGGTTATCGCCCCTACAAGATTAAAAGGAATCAACAGAAACTGCATGCTGATAATGATTAAAAAACATATTTTGTCCAAGTCATACAGAATTGATTAACTGACACACAGCTTTTATCCTCAGAGCAGAACTTGAGATTCTTTATAATTCACCACTGAATGAACATCTGTTCACTATCGAGACTCGCTTATCATGAGCATTTGTGGGCTGATAAAAGAAATGCGGTCTCAATCCTGTTCTACTTTCAAGAATTCTCTGCTCCTTTGAGCTTAGGCAGCTTGTAAAGTATCCTGGCTTTTTAAGATTTCATTTCTTTATGACACTATCATTCTAAATTGGAATGACCCAGCAACTTCAAATAAAACCGCCACTCCATGCATCCACGCTCTTTTGGCCTCCAAGGGAGGAAAGTTAAATTCCTCCTGTTTATCAGCGTTTTTGAGTTGTAAAAGGAGCACTTAGCAGAACCTGACCTTAAGTCTCTCTTGCAAGGATGGTTTCTTTTTGCCAGCACACTCTGTCCTGAGGCTGACCAGGTGAGTTTCCTTTGCACTGGTATTCCACCAGTTGGCCACATTCACTAACCTCCGAGAACACCTAGGGGGACTCATCCTCCCACCATTCAGTTGCTACAACCAGGGCAGGCACCTGTTGAGTTGGTCAAACCTGTGGTCGATGTGTGGGCTCAGCCTGAGAAGCTGATCACAATTTGGGCGGCCACCAGAAACTGCCTCAAAATGTCTTTGTAAAAAAAATCTTTGACAACAAGGCCCAAGCCCTTCCTTTTTCCGTTGGTCTCTGCCCCGTCAAACAGCATGATCAGGTGGGTGGAGAAGACCAGATGAATCCTGTTTTCCTTGCCGTACCCCTCTCTAGGCCCATGTTCCCAGTTCCTTAGGGGAGAAGCTCAACTCAGTTTTCACAAATGTGGTAGATTTTATGTATTCAATAAAAAAGAAAAACACGAATCATACATGGCTGTAGGTGGTGGTATTTGGCAAAGCCAGAGGTGAAATGGAGTGGGAGGGGTAGAGGATAAGGCAGAGGAAAGGAAATTAGATTAGGTGCAAGGGACGGCATAGCGCACTGGAATATAATTTCTAAAATAGATGCAGGCACCAGGTGTTCCAATAAACTCTTTTGTCTGTAATGTGTCTTTATTGGGGGCAATCCAATTATAGAGAAGTTCAAACCACCATCCTTGGGGTAAGAACTGAGGCCAGGGTCTAACTATTAATAACTCTATCAATACTCCCCTCACCAAACTGTGTCTGCCATCGGCCATTGTGGTTGCCTGTCAGAGAGCACCCTGATCCTAAAACCACTGGGGTGTGAAGGCTAGTTTGGCTGAAGCCACTTTGTCAAAATGGTGGCTAACAGGCTGTGACGTCTGAGAGAGTCCAAACCTCTTAGCACTCAGCACCCAGGGCAGGCCCTTCATGATCCGGTTTTCACCACTTCCCTTGACCCTCTGAATTCTGGCTCTGTAGAAAGGGTGGCAGTTCGAGATCCAGGCAAGTAGACTCAAACCTTTGGTCCTCTGCACACGCAGAGGGTCTCTCTGCTGGGAAAGGCTTCACAATTTTAGTTTAGCTTCTTTGTGTAACTCTTTTCTAAACCGTGCTGAATGCATACTCCATCCTGCTCTTTTCTGGACACACTCTCTAGTCAGCTCTCAAGCCTGACTTAGAAAGTTCTCCCCTGGCCCTCCTCTCCACCCTGTCGCCCATAGTCCACGCTTGCTTCTGTAACAGCACTTGCTCATGAGAAGGATGGGTGATATGCCCACCTCCCTCTCCACTACACTGTGTGCTCCTTAGGAGTGAGGGCTTTTCCTTGATCCATTCTGTATCCCCAGCATCCAGCACAACAGCACAACCAGGTGACTGATCAGTCTAACAAACTAGTGTCCTACTCCACGCCCTTGCTCCCAACCCAGTACACGTATAGTAGTGCCCCCATATGCAGATTTGCTTTCTTAACATACACCATAACATTTTCTCTCCCATCAGAGTAAGGGACAAGCAGCTTCTGTACTTTACTTTCTCGGGGACACTGACAATTATTTACATGCATCATCTCATGTAACTCCATCTGATCATTCTAAGAATTAGACACTCATATTATTCTTAATTTACAGCTAAGCAATGAGGGCTTGGGTAAGTGATTTGCCCAAGGTCATGACAGTCTAATAAATGGCAGAGCTGGGATCGGCTCCAGTCTGTCTTGATGCAGATATCTGTGCTCTTCACCACTATGCACATGGATTTCTGGTTCTTAAGGGATTCCCTCATGGCTCTGAGCCCTTTGACAAAAAAGACCATGTACATTGATTAGGGATTACCAGAGGGTGAATGGGTCATACTGCCCATCCAGAAGTATATCACTTCAGAGATAGTCTCTTCCCCTTACTTTAAAAAAACAACAACAAAAAAAAAAAAAAAAAAAAAAAAGGAGAGAACACAATGTATTAAACTTAATAAAAAGGCTGGATGACAGGATTCTATCTCCTAAAAGACAAAGAGCTGGACACATGGGCACCCACTGAGTTCATGAGCAGCAAACCTCCTATTCTTATTTCTTACCCTTGAAAAAAAACAAAATAAAATATTTCAATTATGCACAGGCTGTTCATAAAACTTAGGGTATAATTTTAAAAATATAAAGGGTATCAGGGATTATCCAGTCATTTTATAGAGGAAAAACAGAAAGGCCCAGAAGAGTGAAGAAAACCAAAAAAAACAAAAATAAAAACCCAACCCCCACCCCCATCACCAAAGCTAGCTAATGGTAGCATCAGGATGTCCTGCCTAGTGTTCTTTCCATTATACAAGGATGGCAAATAGTTTAACATTAAGGATATCTATGATTGATTGGCAGTGGCTGCCCGCAGCAATACAGCCAGAAGACTTTGAAGTCATGGGGGGTCTCTGAGGATAAAAACGTGTTGACTGACTAGTCATCTCACTAGTCTGATGCAGGTATGTCATAGGAGCATGGAAGAGTTAGCTGCTCCCTTATCAAGTTCATTTTTCACAGATATGTATCTATTTAATTGAATTCATGATCTATTTCAAGAGCAATTATATTAACACCATCCCAAGGCTAGTTCATTAGATTGTTACAACTCTGTTTCTAAGAGAAAGCACATTCTGACATGTAACACAGGAACCCAGAACCCCAGACCCATTTGTAAAGGATGGCCACAAGAAAAGGAGGTGTAGCTTCAACTCACTGGAGATGACTCCACTAGGCAGTCTCAACTCTTCATTTTCTTTAAAAAAAAAAATTAGTGGACAATTTTAGATGGACACGAATTCTCCTATTTGTCCACAATGACCATCACTTGTCTAGGCTATCTTAGAATGGCCAAATTATATGTATACCACCTGGATTCTTAAAGCATTTGAGGTTTTGTTTGTTTGTTTGTTTTAAATTTATGATGGTCTTCAACTCCATTTTTTAAACCATTGTGTACCCTAAAGGTGACAATTTTGTACTGTGGGATGTACTAAGAGAAAGCTCTCCTCTGTCTTGGATTCCCCTGAACAAGCTCAGTTAAATACCTAAACACACTCCAAGGACATGGGGCAGTGTCATAGGATTTCCACAGGACTGGCCTGGGCAGCTCCTCAACAGTAAAAGTAAATGATCCTGGGTTGTCATAAGACACCATTATGTAGTAAGAACATTTATGGAGTCTTGGACTGTTTCTGAGGACAGACCACATCCTTTCTGCAGGGCAGGTTCGGAAGCTATCCTATATGCCATGGGTCAATCCAAAGTAAGCACCCCTCTTCCACTTTCATCATTAGGCATCCAGCATTTTTCTTTGGACACCATAAGGCTCAGGGAATTGCTCTTGATCGTACTTGTTTTACAGTAAATTAAACTGTAGTGCATTAGAAAACATTAGAAAACAAACACGCATGCCTTGCCTTCACTTTATAATCCAGGGAAGAAGATGAAACTTTCTCTTTGCTTCAGAGGAGGTCAATTAAAGAAGAAAAGATTACTGTGATTGTCATAGCAATACCCGGCATCCAAGTGGCTGATCAAAGCACTCAGAGGGGAGAATGTCACCAAGAAAAATCTACAAGTGTTAGGGAAGAGCTTCATTCTGAAGCAGTCTTCAAGAAGCCATAGAGATGTTCCTTTTGAACTTGCTCTCTCCCATTTGTAAAGTCAATATAATGAAGATGTGAGAAAAAGCACTTAACATAAAGTCTTCCAGCTAGACGCGTTTTTGCATGAGGGATGCTCCATCAACCACATCTGCACAGTGCTGCTGGCTGTCCCAGGGAAGAAATGTGCCCTGGGTTCACAGATGCTAAAGTGTTTATAGAGGAGGAGAAATTTACTTTTATATTCACCAGATGCTATCATAATGCTATTTCAAGTTTCCTGAAACTCTCACTTATCTGGGGGAAGGGGCTGCCATGTAATTAACATATATACCTATTCTTTAAAAGGTAAATATGGAGGTGACATAAATTAATTGCATATGCTATATAAGTGAGGTAGATAATGTGACATCTAGAAAAGAAAGGTGCAACTAATCAGTGAAAACATGAGCTGTGTTTAACTCCCAAGGCTAGGAAGGGTATCCCAGGTGGAGGAAAGTAGACATAAAAGCACAGCAGCAGGGCATTGTCAGATGAATTTGGGAGACAGTATGGCTCATGTGTAATGTTTGGGTTGGGCAGAGGAGGCTAGAGAAGTAAGTGGGAGCTGGGAGAGGCTGTGAAGGGCCTTGGAGGCCAGACAAAGTAACTGCAACTGTATTCTCTAATAGGGAGCCATCAGAGCTTTCTCTTATAAGGAAAAGATATATCAAATCAGGATTTTAGAAAAATGTTGATGCTTGGAGATACTATAAAAGAAGGATTGGAGGAAGAAGAAAATGGAGGGAAGGTAGGAAATAAGGAAGCAAGTATAACAGTCCTGGCAAATGTAATGGGAAGTCTGGGCTGGATATGCAGAGGAGGAGATGATATGACAGATCGAGTTAGAACCAGCAGGAATTGACAGATGAGTGAGTAAGAAGGAAAGTCTAAAGAGAGAGAGCAGGAGTCTGAATTTACACAGCTTAGGATTGACATATATTGACATGTGAGCAGAGATGTCCGAGAGACAGGTGGGAATATGATCTGGGCTCTGGAGCAGGGCCATGGGTGGTCTGGCATTGCCAAAGTCATGAGACTGCCCAGAGCACGCACAAGAGTGGGCCAGTCAGAAGGTCATTTTCCAATGAAGGGGGGGGGTAGTTGGGGAAATGCACCAGAGGACAGAGGGTCAGGTAAGAACTGACAGTACTTGCTGAATATGATGGCTGAAAAGTCCCGTATGTCCTCTGCCAGACAGCTTCATAGAGAGTGGGGGAAGAAGCCAGCCTGTGACACAGAGAGTAAGAAAAGAAAGCAGGGATAGATTGTTCTTTCAAGCTGACTAGCATTAAAAGAAGAGAGAGAGAGAGAGAGAGAGAGAGAGAGAGAGAGATGTGGCAGTACCTTGAAGGGAGGAAGGTGTGGCCTTGGGAAGAAGTGAATATATACAGAACCTCGCTACTCAAAGTGTGGTCCACAGACCGACAGCACCAGTGGCACCATAAGCTTGTTAGAAATTCAGAATCTTAGGCTCCTCTGCAGAGGAAATGAGTGAGAACCTGCCACTTTGCAAGATCCCCAATTGATGTGTTTGCATATTAAGGTCTGAGAAACAGGTGCAAAGGAGGCTCAAACTTTCTTTGTGAGCAGAATGGGAGGCACCTGAAAACAGAGAGCCAAGGTTCTTCTAAAGGAAGTGAGATGAAATTAAAAGAGAAAGAGTGAATTTGACTTTAAAGTGAAGCCAGAAGGGGCATATATTCTAACCTTATTTCCTTTTCCCAAAAGGGGTGATGAAAACAATCTTTTTATAAGTCTCAGTTACCTGACTTGCAAAACAAGGAGAATGAAGATACCTGTCTGAAGATTGTTGTGAGCATGAAATGATTCTACTTGATAGACATACATGGCTCTAGAAAAAAGTCTGACACACTCAGTCTGCACTCAATAAAATCACCATTTAATATCTTAACAGCATCACCATCATTATGGAATAAGAAATACTTTCCTCAAACTCTTTACTTCTTTGCAGAGTGAGACCTTTACAGAATTCAAACCAATGGCCGAAGGATTTTTCAGTGGTTCAGATATTGTTCCTAATTCACATTCTTCATGGTTTAAGTAATTTTCCTACCACTATTTGGCTACTAAAACACTGGCATCTTCAAAGTCAAATACAGTTACAAAGCACACAAAGAATTAAATTCTAATTTTAGGATAGATGATAGTATTTTAATCTTCCATCGACTTCCTGAATGAAATTTTTGTCAAGTCCAAACTTACCGGTAGCAGTAAATGCTAATTTTAAACTATAAGACCATGAAAAATGTTTTTTTGTTTGTTTTTGTTTTTTGGGTTTTTTTTAATGCCAGCTCCCAAAGAAATGTAGGCGATGTGCAAAGGATGACAATTAAATATGTTAAGTCAATTTGGGGGAAATTAGCAGGAAATCAGATGTGCGTTAGCCTATCTATCTCCACTTGTAATGTTCATAAAGAAATGTGGAAAACTTACATGCCAGCAAGGATGATAAAAACCTATAATTACAACCAGAAAGCAGCCCATATAGCATCTCTATCAAATAATTAACAACATGTCTGGCAATGATTGCACGTGACTCACCGTTCCCAATTTCTTTAAGTGAATTTTAAAGCTATTACCAATGCCTTGCCAGCACACAACATGGGATGTGGCCGAGCAGCTTTTGTGCACAAAAACTTCATCTTCATCAGAGGAAGGTAAGTGGATAAAGTGACAGGAAGCAGGGAAAGAGCACTGCAAGGACAGACTGGGTGGTGAAGGAAGCTGAGAGATAATAAGCACATTACCAGACAGTGGGGTCTGGGAGATGCCGGTGACTAGGAATGGCTCACTTTTAGGTCAACAGCTTGAATCTGACTCTGATGGGCAATAACTCCAAGTTCTATGGCCTGTGTAAGAGCCCATGGATGGGAGGGGTGGGATTCCAATCCAGGCACAAGTGTGCAGCTGGGAATTTCCACAGCTTTAGGGCTGGCAGGACACTCATAGACTGGAGAGTAGCATGAGGTGGGAGGGGAAAAAAATCATTCCACCGACCAGTATGATTTTTAGAAAAGCTGAAAACAGCTCCATAAGACCAATCAACAAGCAAAAAGCCATACGTTTGCTTAATGGTTACAGAGTTTCTGTTTGGGGTAATAAAAAGTTTTGGAAATAATAGTAATTACATTGGGAATGTAATTAATGCCACTAAATTGTACATTTAAAATGGTTAAAATAGTAAATATTATGTATATTTTACCACAGTTTAAAAAGAGAAAGAAAGAAAAAGCTGTACATTTAATTTGTCAGATCCAAGAAAATTTCCCCATTTAGCATTGGTTAAATTGGGAGTCTGGGAGATAAAATATAAATTTTGTGATTATCCACGAAACTGCCAGCAGCAGATTGGCACAGACAACATCTAAACATTATCATAAGACATGTCAAAGGTCAGATGTTTTATTTCATATCAGGAAAACTATTTTGAAGGGATTGGAAACATATGAATGAATTAACCAAAGAAATAGCTTTAAACCTATGGTCTACTGTAAGCGAGTCTTCTTCGTCTAGTTAAAATGTCTTTTGCTTCAAGGCTGATGCCCACTGTATGTTATACCATGCCCTCCACCCCCCATAAATTGGTTAAAACATAAGTATTCACAATTTCCCATCTACATGGGCATCAAATAGATTTTCATAGATAATTTAAAAATTCCCCAGTATTAACTGACTTTTAAAGGGGAACCTAAATGTCAACTTGCTGTGTATTTTTCAGTAACTTTTATATCTCTAAATTTATAGAGATGTTTCCTAAGTGACAATTTCAGATTCTGAAATTCAAGGCACTTTCTCAAAAAAAATTTTTTTTTACTGAATTCAAATAGCATTTAATTCTGTGTCTTATGTTCTTCTTTAAAAAGAAAACAAATGATTTTTTTTACCCCTGGGAGAAAAATCACTAGTATAATAAGTACTTAAATAAAAAAATGGGGCAGAGGAACCTAAGTAGTTATTTTATACACTCACTCTGAACAGCTCTCAGGAGAAGGCTGTCTTCTGAGAGGTAGACTAATCAGTTCATTACAGTATACGAGATGAAGATGTCACAATTACCTGATCCGAGCTAATTACTGCTGAGACTGTCCAGGCCATTTCAGAGCTCTGTTATCTTGTGACCCTACGCTTTCTTCTCTGGCTGAAAGAAAACCTTTTTTTTTGCAAATTTCGAACAGATATGCCCCATTCAACACGAAAACATTCACAATCTTGATTTTCTCCAGTGTCTGAAAACAGCTCTTATGTAAGCTGAATAATTCTTGTGTCACTATTTGAGGCAAGTGCAGAACATTTTTGGAACCACCTGACCTTCTCAACGATTTCTCGCTCACTGCCAGAAGTGGGGTCTTTTACTACTCCCTACTTAAAAGCATTCACCTTTGAAGCCATTTAACAATAGGGCAAGGCCTCCCAGAAACAGCACCTCGTGAGAAGCCTAGAAAACATTTTCTTACCTCACAGCAGCATGCAGAAAAAAACCACATTATACACCTACTGTGGGCTGATTTTCCCTAATTTTTGATAAGCTCTTTTCATAAGGCCGTGATGGAGGCACTCAGCCTTTATATTTCAAGGGGCCAATGGAAGGCGCAAAGCATGTTTTGATTTTTACATTAAAAGCCAACCCATGCACCAGCACAGGTCTGCTAGCTACCAGATGAAGTCCCCCTTTGAAGGCAACAAGCGAACTAAAATCTAAATTTTTCTATTAAAGGTTTCCTTGGGATGAAAGGCTGTGCCTTTTAGGGAGGAATTACTCCAAGATGGTGAGGGGTAGAAAGACACAGGTACCACTTAGGCAAACTGAGAGCTAGGATGAGTAAAATCTTCCCTGTATCCAAACACCTGCCTGCCCTCTATCAGTCTTTCCTATCTTCTCCCAGGCTACTTTTCTCCTCCATCCCCAATCCCCAGTACCTCCTTTCAATTTCTCCAAAGAGCCATGCTCTTTCCTACCTCAGGTCCTTTGCATGTGCTGCGCTTCCTGGAACCACCTTTCCCCAAGTCTTCCCTTGGCTGCCACCTTCTCATAGCTTCAGTCTTGGCTTAAATAACTTATCCAAGAAGCCACCTGCCTACCATCTCTAAAAAGTCTTTCACCTTCTTAGTCTTTCTTTGCCCTGACGTCCTTATTTACTTCTTGCCTAGCTCTTAGTGGAAATTATATTTTTAGTGGTGGGGGTGGAGAGCGTATCTTCCCAACTATCTTTCTCTTTTTTATAGTAGGGCTGACTTCATGCACTCAGAAGGGCCCTAGGCTTGGGGCTTGATGCTCTGTGGTTGCTGTCGTGACATTTTCAATAATTTCATCTTTGAATTTGTGTTTTGTAAGTGAAATCTGATGAGACCATGGAGCGTGCACTGGGGACTTGGAGACTTGGCTCACAGGCAGTCCCCTAAGGTCCTGCCTGGTCTCCTCCTCCCTGTCTCTGCTACTGACATCCATCCTTGGTGGGGACTGGGCAACAGGAGGTCTCGAGTCAGGTGTGTGTGCCTGTGACATCCAGGGTGGGGCATGGGAGTGTCACAGTGTTTTCTGAGTGCCAACTGCATCCTGGCACAGTGGCTGCAACACCCTTGGGGATCATCCACCAGCTGTAGATTAGGGCTGTGGGCCCAAGGAATAGAGAGATACCTAGCTTGACTTCTCCACCCCCACCCAAGGCACAGTGGCAGCAGGAGGGCGACCCAGCAGCTGGTGGCTGTGCATGTGACAAGTTGCAGGGCAGGGCCCTTTGAATTTATCCTGTGAATATCTCTAAGGAAACATGACATTAAACAGCAAATAAAAACACCATGACAAGTAGACAGAGAGACCACAGAAGAAAAGGCAAAGCTTTATATTTTAGTACCATTATGGCACTTTCTCCTGCTTTTTTGAACAGTGGAGCCTCACGTTTTCATTTTGCACTGGTCCCTGCAAATTATGTGGCCGATCCTGTTTGCCACTATATTCCTGGCACCCAGCACAGGGTAGATACTCAAACTCTGTTAGATAAAACCCTCTCACCCCACCATCTGTCAGAAATAGCTTAAGGCAGTGAGAGGATAGAGGAAGGCTGAGTGGAGCTGCACTACACATGGCCGAAAACAGCATCGAGATTGTCCCAGCTGGGCTTACAGGCAGTTTCCAATATTCTTGCAGGCACCCAAGGCAGCAATGGTTCAGAATGTTTCCCGGGCATCTAAACCCACAAATGTGATTACAAAATAACGATCCGATTTTCTGAGTAGCTGGTAGAATCAGCCATGTTACTTATAATCACTCTTCATATATGAACATATGGATTGACTAAAAAAAAAATCCTGATGAACTGATTTTAATTGGCACTATCTGCCCTGCAGAACTTTAAAGACATTATTTTTTTTCCAAACAACTCATCTCATCTTCGCGCCCCAGCACACCTGCAGCCCTGGTGGGGCACACCTCTCCCTCGGGTTTAATGGGAGAGCCTCATACTATCTGCCCTGCAGAACTTTAAAGACATTATTTTTTTTCCAAACAACTCATCTCATCTTCGCTCCCCAGCACACCTGCAGCCCTGGTGGGGCACGCCTCTCCCTCGGGTTTAATGGGAGAGCCTCATACTGATGCTTTGCACGGCTGACATAACACTGTATTAACTGTTTGATATCAGGGACCAACTCTCATCCCCTGCAAATGGAAACCCAAGACTCTGAAAGTCCACCATGGGGAGAAAAAACTATGCTCCTGCGAGGAATCTTGCTGTCTACATGCAACCAGCACATCCCAACGATTTTCAGCTCCATACTCTACTTGGCTGAGAAAGGTTCCTGGCCCTCTCAACACCCACTGCAAGAGCAGTTCTTTCGAGATGGGCACCTGCATAGCAGCCAGTGTGGACGAAGTCCTCGCAGCTACGTTTGTACCAATGGCAGAATAAAAGTTTTTTCTTCCCCAATTCTCCAGCTATAGATTCAAATAGGAGCAAAGTCAACAAAAGTCGGGGGTATGGGCTTACTCTTCTTTACTACTGAATCAGCATGGAATCCCACTTAAGGAGAAAAGGCTGGCTGTTAAGGCACAGTCCCATGAAAATGACCTTACTAACGAAGGCCTGGTTCTTTGGCAGGTAAGTGACCGCAGACCCCATGCCTGCCTTCTGTAGTAAGGAATGCAGGCAGTGGCTACTGCTTCCAGTACCCCTGAACTTCAAAGGAAGCCAAGCGACCCGACCCAGTTGGCTGCCAAAGAAAACAGAGTCCAAGGACTCCCTGGCCAGAGGTAAGTGTGGGCACAGCAGTCCTTAAACGCACAGGGCCTCTCTTTCCTGCTCCCTTCAGGCTAAAACTACACTATCAGGAGCCAGCAAAAACCTGCCAGGCAAACCCTCCAAGTTCAGGGTCAGTTCAACTCACTCCATGAAAGCTCAGGGAGGCAGGTTCGATTCCCAAAAGCCCCGTTTGCTCATGCTCATGAGTGTGACCCTCCGGCCTCCTGGCAGGCAGGCAGCATAAGCCTCTGCACCACGCGGGCTCTTGCTCAGGTTACAGAAACTCATAGTTTAAATTGGTGAAATTCTCTCTGGGGTGCTTAGGAGGAATTCTTGCAGCCCATGTCATTCCCTACTTCAGGGATTGCACAAGATTAGCCTATAAATGACTCAATGGTTCACAAGGGGCCCTTTCATGGCCTCCCCTACTGAACAGGCAGCTAGGAAGGGAATCTTGATGTCTAAATGTTTTTCACTTCACTGCTGGGTTCTGGGCTGGCTCTACTGCCACACACTTGCTTCTGGGAGCCCAATTCAAGAGGATGCAAATTTATACTGTCAGCAGGGTTTCTTGTACCCATTGTTCAACTCAGATTTTAAACTTCAAGTGTGAGGTCATAGCAGAAGGGAATGTGTTAATTCAAATCAAGTGACTTTCCAGTCACTGGGAAAAACGAAAGAAGAACCTCGTGTAGAAGGTTCTTAATTAGACCAGAGGTCTAGCATTCCAAACACTGTCTCTCAGGATGCTCCACGGCTCTAGTAGCAAATGAATTTGGGAAACTCTGTGTTCAATATGAGTTTCTTCAGACACCCCTCCCTCCAAAAGAAAAACACACAAACCATTGAAAACAGCAATCTCAAAGATTCTAAGAACTGGCAATAAAGAATCCTTCAACCAAGTTTCATATTCTCTAATCCTAGAATCTCTTTCCTGGGCCATACCAGGCCCTCATACCAATTTCAAGGGGCCTCTGAAATTTCTAAATTGGTTTCCAACACTACATAATCACAATATTTCACAGAAAAGTCCCGATTTCTGTCTTCTCATAAAGATGTGCAAGTGCAGGCAGCCACAGGCTCATCATGCCTCATGGCAATAACCACTCAGCTCTGAGTAGTGGCTGTGTCACAGGTGGGGCTGTGTGCCTCTGAGCTTGCCACAGCACCTCCTCTCCCTCCACTCTTATCCTTTGCCTCCCTGGCCATAGGACACATTTGAGTTTATGACCCTTGCCCCAAATATGCTCTGGAAAATGTGGGATTTACCAATTATCCAAAGCACAACTGAAGAAAGTTCATGGAATGCCTATGTGCTTAGCACTGTTCTCTGTGATCTGGGGCTGCAGAGGTTTTAAGAATGCCCCTCTTCACAGGAGCTTAGAGCAAGGTGGAAAGATAAGGCCCTTGAGGAGCAGTGTGGTCCTGAGGCTGCGATGCTTGGGAACAGGCAAGCCATCGGGCCTTTCTGGGCCCTTTTAAAAATGAGCGCTTGTAGGGTTAGACTAAATGAAGCTTTTCAACCCTTTCTATTTTTCTTAAACCTTGCAGACTTTTTTCTCATGGAAAATTTTACACACAGTGAAATCTGAAGGGGGTGGGGGAGGCCATGTCCAGGCCTTCTCCTTGGCTTCCCTTCTTACTCGTACCTTCTCCTTGACCCCAGAGGAACCTCTGCTGGAGCTTGAGGCTCTCTAAGGCCCACATTGAGCCTCAATGGCCTGGGTGATGTCTGAGGTCTCTCTAGACTCTTACATTTTACCTGTGGGGAGGACAGGTATGACAAGGTAATGAAAAGAAAATTCTCTAGTACCTGACTAAAGAAAATAACTGGGAAGACAGAGAGTGATAATACTCATGACCTCATATACTTGTAGCATGTGGCCCCAAAACAGTGACATGGAAGGTTGGGTATCATTTCAGAAGTATCCCCAGACCTGGGTGATTTAACACCCTAGTAGATATGGAGGCACAGGAAGATGTGTGTGTGTGTGTGTGTCTCATTCACAAACACACACACACACACACACACACACACACACACACACACACACACACACACACAACCAAGAAGATGAGCACATGGGGAAAACCAGACAGACTGCAGACTCAAATACCTGGCATCTCTAATGCAAGCCTCTTGTTTCTGCCTGCCCCATATCTTGGTAATAGCTCCTCATTTCCCCTTGGGCAATCATCCCTCCTCCTCTTCACCATGGTTAAGCTGAAGTTGACTCTGTTTTTAAACTGGCTTTACTCATGCACATGTGCCTCAGGTCTAGCCAATCAGATCACCGTAAACCTCTGGAGTCAGTGATTGGTTAAGGAATGGCACATGACCTAAGCTGGGCCAATGGGGGACCTCCTTAGGATTTTTGCTGGAATTATTAAGAAAAGAACTTGCTTTTACCACTGGGGTTGCTGGACTGATAGGACTGATCTTGGAGGTGCTAGGGGCCACTTTTACCACCTTGTGGGAAGAAAATGCTCTAAAACAAAGCCATCAGAGTTAAAAGCACAAGTAAGAAATGGAAAGATACCAACGTCAGATGACAAGATTTGAATACCTAGATCTAGCTGAGCCTAAAGCTAGAGATCCTTGTATTTTTCCATTACTTCAGCCAATAAATTGCTGTTTGTTTTCTGCTGAGGCCAGTTTGGGCTGGGGTTTTGACACATGCATTCCGGAGAATCCTAACCAATATAATCTTTCTTCGCTGACCACCACTATACTACAAGTTAGATAAATACCTTAAATTCATTCTAAGGCTTTCTTACTACAAAACCAGAAAGATCAAAATCAGAGAGTTAAAAAGTAAAAGGCCACTTTTCGTTATCTTTATGTTAGTAGTTACAGATCTTTAACATTACTCATTAGAAAACTAATTTTGGCCAGATGTCCAAATCTAACCATTTCCTTTTATAATAACTCACTTTTCTTGGTTAACTGTGAAGCTCAAAGCAAGACAGTCCTGACATGTTTACACGAAGCTACTCCTGGGAAGTTGTGTGAATAAAATCTATGTCTGCCTTATATAAGGTCATTTGCTGTCATCCAAAACACCAATAAAGAAACTCAAATACCTCATGTAACATGTATCAAGGGAAATATTTATAACCTATGAAATAGTATTTGCAAAAAAATTTTATGGCAACTGCATATGAATTGTTCTTATTGAAACAGAAAATTTAAAAACTGTTGGTTTGGGATATAATTCTTTCTTTAGCTTCTTTGATTTATAATTTTTGCCTGCCTATGATCTTTGTCGTCTGTGTTATTTTAGGGACACCATGTAGCCTCATTTATTTCTTCAGTTCCATGCACCATTTAATGCCAAAAGACAACATCTAAAGAGCATAACTTTTTAAAAATGAAGAATATGATTTGTGGTTCCTCAATTTACCACAATATAGAAGATATAGCTTATGTTTCAAGAACCAAATAAACAAAAATCCAGTATTACAAAACAGATGATAAGTTAAAAAAAAAACACTTATCAAAATGGTTTACTAAAAATTCCTTTCAATAGAGAGATTCATTTAGCATGTGGTTTGCCTTTTAACAGCATTTTTAATTACAGAAATAATACATGAATATACTTTGCTTGTAAAAAAAAATTAAAACATGTCTGATACAGCTAAAATTACTTTATATCATCTCCACTTCCAAGAAGAAACCACTGTCACCTATCTAGAGTGCCACCTCCCATTTTTACTTATGAATCTAAATAGTTCGGTAGGAATGTATCTCTCATAAATGCTATCAAACATTATGTATTATTTTCTAAGAGTATGTCTTAGATTTCTTTTCTTAGTGCACATACATTATCGTCTCATTATTTTTAATTCCATACTTTATTTAACCATTCTGCTGCTAATGGACATTTAGGATATTTCTGATTTTTTTTTCCCCTAGTACAAACAATGCTGCAATGAACATCCAGCTGTAAGCTTCTTTACACACATACAGCGAGGACTTCTCTTGGGATGATTTATGCTCACTTTTTCAGGCATATAGCTGTTAAACCAGGTAGGCTTTCATGATATTGGCAACCAGCAAAGATACAGATCCAACTTTTATGTGAACTAAAGTTGTCTTTTCTCCACTTTTTAAGGATCAGATCACTTTTCTTGCTTTTCAAGAATTGCTGTGTTTTTAAGAAAGATTGCTTCACTAAGATAGAAACCATAGCTGGTACTCAACATAGCTTTTTTTTTTTTACTTGATCTAGTTCCTTGCCCTTCCTCCCAACCCCCGCATTCCCACTGCCCAGAATTTCAGCACCATATATCTGCTCTTAATTGATATATTAATTATAAGGATTATGTATTCATCAAAGTAAAGCCCTAAGTCACAAGTCAAGATATGCATTTGAAAAAACAAAACTGCTCCATACAGACGAACTTCATTCATTTTTAAAATGAAATGTATGATATATACAAAATAATGCACACGCATGTAGTGCAGACAGTATGATGTGTCTCTAAGTAAAGACGACTTAAAAAACCAAAAAAAACACATAACTACCATACCATTATCACACATAACATAACTCATAATAATTCCTCAATTTCATTTTAATATCCATCCTTATTCATTTCAACACACAAAAATGTACTCTTACAGCTAACAAAAAAAAGTTAGGTAAAAAAATTAAATTAAAATACAAACAAGAAAAACCCACATGATTTAAAAAATATTTTACTGTAAGCCTTACCAAATGCCAGTCTTTCCCTCAAATTAGCATATAATAGTGAGGTTTTACTATATAATCAAAAGCTCGCTGAACGTTACCAACTATATTCAAGGAAACAACTGAAGACACTGTCCTCTCTCCCCTCCCCCCAGATCTGCCATAGTGTATGACAGAATCATTAACATATGGGCCCAGGAACTGGCAGCATTTTAAGATTCACAAGTGTATTGATGTGTTAACAAATGAACTAAATTATATTTTGATAAGTTTTATTTTTATTTATTTATTGGTGGCTGGCCAGTATAGGGAACTGAACCCGTGACCTTAGAGTTATAAGGCTGCACTTTAACCAACTGAGCTAAACTGCCTGTCCCTAAATTATATTTTGACTACGGTGCTACAATGTGACTAATGTACACTCTGGGCCTTATTTTCCAAGCTTAAAAATAATTGGGTAAACACTCTAGAGAGGGTTTGGAGCTTGTTTATTTTGCTTTCTTTAAGGAAGCATATGATTAATTTTAAACGAAGCCATTCAGGAACATTTGCTTCCCTGTTCTGTTTGCTTTTTACACTCAGAAATAAAAAAAATGTGTTTGGAAAGCATAATACACATGCCTTTGACAGGAAGACTGTTAGGTAAATGTTGAAACTGCTTCTGTGGGGTTTCAGTCCTGGTTTTCCTGATATATTTATCAATAGTGAGGAAATACATGAAAATTCTTCCTTAAACTGAATGATCAGATTTTTGTGAGTTCAGCTACTTTCCTAAAGCAAGTGCCTCATTACCTATCACTGCTGATATTATAGGTACATCCCAATTTAAGAAAACTCAAAACACCAAAGGCTCAAGATTTAAAGAGGTGATTATTCACATTGTAAAAAAAAAATATATTTTTTATTATGGAAAATTTCAAACATATATCAAACATATATAAAAGTAGAGAAGATAGTGTAATGAAACCCCATGTACCCATCATCCAGCTTAAACAGTTATTAACTTATTGGTAATTCTGTTTCAACTATATCTTAAATAGTTTCACAATGAAGACATCACACAGGAATTGATTTGCCTCCATGAACATTTTCAAGAATATAAAAGAGGAAAGAAAACTCACCCAGGGCTGGCACAGCACCTCCTTAGCTCAGCACAGTGGTGGGTATACAGTAGGTGGGCAAACCTTGTTGAATGCATTATAAGCCCAAACCCACAAGACACCCCCTATCCCCAATCCTTCCCCAAGGGAGAAGGGCTTTAGGTATGACAGGTTGATTTTCAAATAGAGACCTGAAAGGGTAGTGGGGTCTGGGAAGCTGAGTTAACACCGTCTGAGCCTGCAGGGTGACAACTCCTCCCTCTTCTCTAGACAGAGATCTGTCATTTCTGAAGTCACCTCAGAGAAGGTAAGGCCATGGATCCGGGTTATCTGCCTCTGTCACATACAGACACAAAAGTCATCTTTCTTCCCTCACTTTCCAGATGCACTAAATCACCAAGCCCTGCCACTCCTTGAAAATACCTCCTCGCCCTGTCTCCTTTCCTCTATCCTCCTGACACCATAGATGAATTCATCTGAGTCCTGACTAACTTGGTAAGAGTCTTAGCAGCTGGGGTAAGTGTAATGTTCAGTGGTTAGTCTTGGGAGGGCAGGAGGTAGGTACAGTGTTCCAAAACTACTGCTGCCATCTACATATCAGAAGAGAACACAAGACTTTAAACACTGCTTTCATTCAAAAATCTAAAACAAAGCAAAACAAAAAATCCACACAACCAGATATTTGAAAAATGGTAAACATTTGAATACTTTTTCCTAATTGCTGCATCTAAAACAATCAATTATTTGCTATTATCTGTAAAGTAACTCCACCTTTTCGTGCCAGGAGTAGAAAGGAAGTGGGTAAAATGCTCCAAATCCACGAGGGTTCACAGTAAGTCAACTTTCTACAGCACACACAGGCAGGGCCACATGGTGGCTGTGTGCATCACTAGTTAGACCTGATGCTGTTTTCTGAGGGGGCCGCTGAGGTGCCACTGTCCTGGCATTGCAGAAACCAGCTCTGTTTCTTTGTGAAGAGGTGAGCTGCAACCACGGGCTTCCCAGTGGCCAGGAACACTACACGAAAGGGACAAATGATCACATGGCTTGTTCTATATGCTCAACAAGAATTTTACTGAGTATCTTGGATGCCATTAGTAACCTGCCAACAACATGCTCCCTTCAACAAACAGCAGGTGCCAGGCACCGTTGCTTGCACTAGTATAGACACGTTGGTGAACAAGACCAGTGAGTCCTGATCTCATGGAGCTTTCACTTGAAACCCACCCAATGTGATTAGTGAGCACCCCTGACCAAGTCATGAACCTATGAAGCCCAGGCTGGCCCTAGATGATGCTGGTAACTCACACAGCCACAACCTATAGTTTTCACATGTGGAGGCTGGGCCACAAGCCATCCCCACCTAGGCTCTCACACCCGACCTGTAGTCAATCATCTCCCCGGTGAGTCCCGATACCTACTCATCACCTAAGACACTTCAGAGGCATCTATCACTACCAGTGTAAGGCTCTGAGGTGGGACTCTACATATGAATGACCACAAGCTCTGGATTTTCTGGAACTCTTCTAATTCTAAAATTATCATAGCCATTCCCTTAGATGATAAGAAATTGCTGAAATTTCAATATTGTTGCATCCAAATGACATCATCCAGAACGTCCAAGCCTGGAGGGTCGGGGGAGGCTTCTGTTAG
>NW_007729501.1:192985-198126 GCF_000696425.1 Galeopterus variegatus
AGGACTGCTGAATGTCCATCGCCATGGCTCCAGTCTATATCAGCGTCACTGCCAGAGTAATTCTCTTAAAACACAGCTTTAACACGCTCTTCCCCCACCCGACAATGGTTCCTTGTTGTAGACCGAATTAAGTGTAAGCTTCTCATCCTTTTATGTTGCCACCTTACTCACCTAGCCTGGCCCACCTGCCAGTTCCCACCTCTACCCAAGCTGGGTCATCCCCTTTAAACTAACTCCGAGAATCTATCCACCAACGCTTCTGCTCATTTTGAGCTATTCCTTTTTTTCTTGTTTAGTTTGGTTGAATTTTGCCTCCTACATGCAAGTCTGGTCTCCTAAGACAGACTCTAAATTTCTCAAGAGCAAGCACATTTTTTTTAAAAAAATATATTCCACCTTCTCTTCTCTTTCCCTCCCAAAGCCCAGGTAGGCAATTCAGAAACACTTGAAATCTTTGCAAGTATTTGGACAGGTTATCATTATATTTTAAACTCTTGCTGAAATTTAGCTATGACATCACGAACCCGATCAAAGTTGCAAAACCACAGCTGCCTTGGTTTGCTGTGGGGCTCTTAATAACCAAACCAACTTCCTCACTCGATTTCCACCTGTATTAGCCTGCTTTTGTTGCTAGTAACAAAATACTTGGAACTGGGTACTTTATAAGTAAAACGAAATTTATTACTTACAGTTTCAGAGGCTGGGGAGTCCAAAATCCAGAGAACACACCTGGTGAGGGTCTCAGTGGTGGTGACAGTGACAGCAGAGTATCACATGGTGAAAATGGTGGAGCAGGGAGAGAGACTAACCTCCTCACCCCCTCTGATTCAAATCATGCCAACTCGCCACCTGACTAAGGGCATCTTTCCAAGTCCTTTCCACCTCCAACTGGGACACAGGCCTCAGAGGTGAGGCCCTCCACTTAGGCTCTCATCGACTTTTAATGCACATGTTCCTGTAGTTTCTTTGTAGGCTCTGTGGAAACTGCCTCCCAAGTAGGACACATCCATCCCGTCTCCAGCTTCCCCACCATTCCCCATACAGGCCATTATTATCACTCACCCTGATGACTGCAGGAGACTCTTGTATTTTCATTCTCTCACACTTCTAATCTGGCAATGATTCATTCATCAAATATCTACTGTGTACTTATCATATAAAAAGCAGAAACGACAACCTTGGAAAGAGAAGTGGATACAACACTAGGCTCTCAGTGTGTCAAAGGAAATTTTTGTTCAATTTGACCCTCTGGCTCCATATTTGGTGAGACATTGACATCTAAATGCTGTAACAATCCATCGGAAAATGAAAACCTTGAATTGTCTCTAGCTTGTAGACTAAATAAAACCTGTTCCCTAAAGCTGTGCTATTAAGCAAACAAAAAAACACAATGGTAGGCAATATGAGAAAAAAAAAGGTGCTACTCTACATGAATCATGATTTAGTTGGCTTCTGATACAGAATCAAGATCATGATGAAGAATCATGGCACAGAATCAAGTGTTAAACCTTTGTCTAAGGTATAATTATGTTTTCAGTCAAAATTATAACTTGGTTGCAGTCAAAATGATAGGCTTTTTTTTTTTAATAAAAAAAGATTCCATTTTCATAATGGTGTTCTTTAATGTCTAAATAAATGGCTTCCCATAAGAGGGGAATTGTCACATGGATCTGAGAAATGATACTTAGTTCTCCATAAGGGAAGGCCACTGACAACTAAAATTATTTCCCTCAATGTTCATCCATTCTATTCAATATTCATCTTTCTGAATTTTCTTGTACTATAGCAGTTCCCCTTCCCCATCTCCCTCACCTTCCCCATAAGTAAGGCTGCATGATCAGAGTTCCTATGTTGTGGTATGTTATGTTCTGGAACTGGCATCATGAAATCAGGCAACTGTAAGAAATGACACATTTCAACTGTACAGCTACAGAGCAGGCAGCTTGGTCAAGGATGTTAAGCAGTCAGATGAAAAGCAAATCCCTTGGGGCCAGGTATTTCTAAAGATCAGCTAAGTGGCAATTCACAGAAAATACTAGAGTGTGGTATACAGTGAAACTATAGCCCAAGTCCCTCTCATGGAAAGGAAAGATCAAGACCTGTAGTACCAGAGCGCCACCTACTGGCACAGATGTGCCAACGTTTTACTCACAACACCTTCCTACAGGAAAGCAATTTCGATCCTGTTTAAATAAATAAGAAAAATGGGATTCTTTGTCACAAAAGAGACAGGTGCAAAACAGTTGTGGTTTTGCATTACTGGGGCTGGGAATATGAATACTACTGGTGAAAGAATGTTATACTAACATTGTTAATAGTTTTGTTGTTTCAAATAAAGCAATGTTATCTCAATTCCTTCTTGATCTCAACATTAAAACTTTAATGTTTTATTATAACATTAAATGCCGTCATGAAGAACTTTGGTAATCCAGTCTTTTTAAAAGAAACTAAACTAGTGTTAGATAACACTGCTTCCTTTATAAGCTAAATCTAGACTTGTTTTAATGGTTCCTTCAATTTTTTTTCTATTAGGTGCTACCTTTACAAGCACAGATATAAGTGGTCCTTTACTTACCTGAAGATTCTACTGAGGTCATTAATCTGATATGAGTTCCATTTACAAATGATGGGTGGGTTAAACATCTGGGAATGTATAATCAAAGTCTAACATTACATACAATAATTATTTGTTTTTAAACCTCAAGGAAGTATGATTTCATTCTTTAAAATCCAGCCTTAAAAAAAAAAAAAGGCAATTCCTTCATGTAAAATCAGTCTATTATCCATAATGGTTTATGCAAAATGTTATTTCCACCTGCTGTTTACTCAGGCTTATCCAAAGAACAATGAAAAATCCTTCTTTTGCTTAGTTTGGTAGTTTTTGATTATAGAGGACATCATCTAGTGCTTTTCCCCCATGCACTTTGCAAAGTCTTAAATGACAGAATACAAGCACATTTCCAAAAATATAACACAGCATTTATTGTCTGAACTCAACTCTCTCAATGCAACTGTAAATGTGTCTTGAGAAACTTGGTACAAGCTTTGAACTTCTTTGAGGCAGAAAGGCATCACAGACTGAAATAAAAAACCTACAATTAAAGCTTTTCTACCAAATTTATGCATAGATCAAGTTCTGCTCTCTGACACATAGGCAAGAAAGCAAGAGGCGGTGAGGGAGAACTTGGACAGATGCGTTTTTGTCTTACGTACATGACCTCTGCATCTGAAACATAACTCAGTGAAACAGAAATCCCAGCCACGTTATTTCTTTTCTGCAGTGAATAGAGATGTGAACACAGTATCCCAAAGTCACAGGGCACGTGCTAGACATCCAGTTATCCATACTCCTGGTTTCTTTATTAAATGGAAATTAATATTACACTGTTGGCTGTGTATGTGTGCTGTCTTTTTGTGGGTATATTCTTATTTTCCCCAGATGACTTTCCAAGGCTCCTCGTTCTCACCGTTAATTAAAAGTTATATGGTTATACACGTAGGAATACAGGGTTAGTTAGCAAGTTTAGTATAACAAATGAACTCACATAAAATTTACATGTGATTCGATTAGCAGATAATGGGTTATTAATTGAGGGGCTAAAGAAAGAAAACATATTCTTTTGGGCACATAAAGGCATCATTCAGAAGAATAGATTTGTTTTGCTCAGTCCTTCTCGGCTAGGAGAACCACCTGTGCAAATACAAGGCTCAAGTCAGATCACAGGCTGGGATTTTATGGTACCAGGAAGATTTCCATCTCCATGACAACCTTCCTGGTTCCAAACAGAGAATGTTATTTTTCTGGAGTCAACTTCTCAACCACACTAGCGGACTCAATTTGGGGCTGACATGTATGTGAACACTCCTTCCCAGACAGCCATTATTAACTGGAGCAGCTTCTGCCAAGTTATTATTGTTTGGTGATTACAGATCTGACATACTCTGTAAATACTCCATCTTCCGAGTGCTTCATTTTCAAGAAATGAAGTCATGCTCTGACTCAACAACGCACTGCGACTACAAACCTCTTTTCCCATCTCCAAAACATACTGCTTTGTATTAAGGAGGCCTTATGTAAGTCACTAGATTTTATAAATAAAGATAACTGTTTCAGTATCACCTATGTGCAGTCATATAATTTAATTTTTCATGATATTAATTGACAACATGATTGATTGATATGTGGGGAAATAAGCAAAAGGGCTTCCCTTAAATTAAGTATGGGAAAAAACCAAAGCAACCATGTTCTTACATGAGTATACTCATGATATGAAAAGGATAGTTTGCAGCAACTCCAACAAGTGCTCCTGGCTCTTTGGAAATGATATTCTATCAAGTTTTTCACTTACAGCCAAATCCTATTCCTATTCCAAGATAGCTTGACACCCAAGGGAGGTGGTTCAAAATTTAAAAGTATGAAATTACAGAGCTGAAGGCAAAGATTTTGCTCTGTTAATTAAGAACTAAGCTGTACTTCTATATACAGATGCCGCTGTGTGTAAATAGTTTTCCATAAATAATCATTTGGGGCACTTGAGATATGAAGTGTCCCTCTGATGGAACCCTTTAAACAAACTCTGGTCCCTTAAAGTTATAGACTTTGATTCAGGATTCAAGGTGTAGAATTTGGATCACAATTAAAAGTCATAGAATTTAATTCAGGCAACTTTCTTCACTGTGTCAAGTTTGTTGTTGTTTTAATAGAACTGGAGTACGATACACTGGGTAGAAATAATAACACACACAAAAAAACCCTCCCAAAGAAAAATTGCAGAACATTGGTTAATCAAATTGTCTTTAAAAAAATTCTATTTGACGGGCCGGCCCGGTGGCGCACTGGATAGTGCGCCGCTTGGGAAGCACGGCGGCGCTCCTGCCCGAGGGTTCGGATCCCACATACAGACCGGTTCCCACTCACTGGCTGAGCGAGGCGCGGGAGCAGCGCCGAGGGTTGCAATCCCGTTGCCGGTCCCCGGTCCAGTACGGGGGCAACACTGAGGGTTGCGATCCGTTGCCGGACACGGAAAAAGACAAAAAAAAAAAAAATTCTATTTGACAAACCAGTAGACCTATCAGCCAGAAAATCAAAATTTTCAAACTATCCATCTTGTAAAAAAGATGCCCCATCAAATTTATCAAGT
>NW_007729501.1:198805-222856 GCF_000696425.1 Galeopterus variegatus
GGCAACACTGAGGGTTGCGATCCGTTGCCGGACACGGAAAAAGACAAAAAAAAAAAATTCTATTTGACAAACCAGTAGACCTATCAGCCCGAAAATCAAAATTTTCAAACTATCCATCTTGTAAAAAAGATGCCCCATCAAATTTATCAAGTCTTTGAAGCTTGAAACTTAGAATACTAATTATTATTTATTTAATTTAAATGGTATTTAAGAATTTATTAGATAAAAGTTATTTATTTTCATCATCAGAAGTTTACTGGGTATTAGAAGAATATACATTTTTCAGTTGTGTAAGTTTATAGGTGGTTTTTATATGTCTTTTTTAAAAAAAAACAATAGGAGGTAAAGTTAGTGTGAGGAAAAATGAATTCCATTTAAATATTTGAGGCAAAAAGTAAAGTTGCACTAGATTAAGAAACCAACCAATTCCCAACAGACTTGCCAACCCATTCCCTCCGAAATGAGCACTCATCTATCTGCTCAGATCTGACACATAAGAGGCACTCAACCATATTCTGGATGGCCAATTAATTCACTTATATGTGATAAGTATTTTCCCCAGGACCACCATGAACTGACACAGCCACAAACCATGGAACTCGGGTGCAGGCAGGTAGATAAAAGAAAGGGGAAATAAAAGAAATGGTGTCCATTGTGGAGACATTTGCATATGGTCCCCATCCATGGAAAATTCACTGTCTCTCCACTGAGATGATGTACACAAGATGACCTCAGAACAATTATAAAGCCAAATATCAACCCGGGCTGAATAACAGAGCAGGTGGCACCTAAAGTCCGAGGCGGCACAGGCTCCAGGGCTGGCCAGGCCGAGCCTACGATGTCTGTTTCTAAGTGCGGGCCAAGGACGTGGGAAAGACTCAGGGGCAGCATTATAGTTTTCTGCCATATCATTTATGATCTGTATCTCTCAACTCTCAGGAAAAGCAAACCAAACATGGGAATAAGTGTTTGCAACAAAGTTGAAAAGGTTGATATCTCCAACGTCAATGAAGCTTTCCTACATCAATAAGCAAGAGATAAACCCACCAACTCAAGAACAGGGAAAGTAACAAGCATTGCACCAAAGAAGAAATACGACTGGCTAACAAAAAATGAAACAAGGGGCCGGCCCAGTGGTGCACTGCTACAGTGCGCCGCTTGGGAGCACGGCGGCGCTCCCGCCGAGGGTTTGGATCCCACATACAGACCGGCCGCTCACTGGCTGAGCGAGGTGCGGGCGCAACACCGAGGGTTGCGATCCCGTTGCCGGTCCCGGTCCGGTACGGGCGCGACACTGAGGGTTGCGATCTGTTGCCGGTCACGAAAAAAGACAAAAAGGAAAAAAAAAAAAATTGAAACAAGATATCAAACAACTACTCATGTAAATAACGAGATGCCATTTTTTACTCAACAACATGGCAAAGGTTAAAACTGCCCCTGTAGTGGATTGAATTATGTCCTCCCCAAACTCACTGAAGCTTGAATTGTCCCCAAGTTTCATATATTAGAAGCTTAATCCCCACTGTAACTGTTGATGGTGAAAAATCCTATTATGGTAATTGAAAGGTGGGGAAGCTTAATCCCCACTGTAACTGTTGATGGTGAAAAATCCTATTATGGTAATTGAAAGGTGATTGGAGAGGTGATTGGATCATAGGACCGTGATCATCCAATCGCCTTGAAGAGGTGATTGGATCATAGGACCGTGCAGTAACAAGTGGATTAATAATGGTGGTCAGGGGCATGGTTTGGAGGGCTTTAAAAGGAGAGGGAATGAGGAATTTGAACTCCTACCCTCTCTATTCTGATATTTTTGCAATGTGATACGCTGCCATCACTGAAGTCACCCCTACCAAATAAATCTTTCCCAGATGTGTTCCCTGGACTTTGGACTTCCCAGCCTCTGAGACTGTAAGCAATAGATTTAATTTTCTTTATGAAATTACATAGTTCTGTGTATTTTGTTATAAGCAACAGAAACAGACTAATACAGCTCCTTACTAGTGAAGGGGCAGGAAAAAGATTTGCTCAGTTATTACCTGTGGGAAAAAAAAGTCACTACTTTTCTGGGGAGATATCCATAGTGATGGCACAAACACTCCAATTCTAAACATTTTTTTTAAGGAAAATGCATAAATGGGCCAAAGGATTTACAAACAAAGATTTTCAAAACCACATTATTTGTAATGGTAAAAATGACAATAGTGATAGCTAAAGGGAATTATGGTATAGCTGTATGTCAAATACTACAAAGCAATTAAAAGCCCCGAGGCCAAAAACTACCTAATGACAAAAGATATTGTTTAAGGTACACTGCTAAGTAAAAACAGGCTACAATATACCAGGAAAAACATGATCCTTTTTCAAAATATGTGTGTGTATAAGCACACATTCTCATTTCATTTTCTCTCTAACGCACATACACATATAGTACACATAAGGCATACATCCAAAGAATAACTGGGTTTTTTTTTCTGTACTGTGAGATAAAAGGTTACTTCTCACTCTGCATTTTTCAGTGTGTTTAGAAATACGATTGTATTACTTCAGTAACTTGGAGAAGTTAAGGAGCATGATGTCAGGTCTAATTAGAATCAGCCATATAAGAAATCACTACTGGCAGCTGAACACTCAGTGTCTTAGTTTTTTCTGCTTCTACAACAGAATATCATAGACTGGGTAATTGATAAAGAACAGAAGTTTATTTGGCTCACAGTTCTGGAGGCTGGGAAGTCCAAGAACATGGCGCCAGCTTCTGGTGAACGTCATCTCATGGCAGAAGGGGAAGGGAACACTACACAGAAAGAGGAAATAAGGCCAAACTCATCCTTCTATCAGGAGCCCACTACCTCAATAACTGACCCACCCCTGTGATAAAGGCATTAAACCATTCATGAGGGTGGAGGCTTCATGACCTAATCACTTCTTAAATGTTCCAACTTCCAATGCTGTTACAATGGCAATTAAATTTCAACATGAGTTTTGGAGGGGACATTCAAACCAGAGCACTTGGCAAAGAAAAGACGGATTTAAATGAAGCCTTAGTCAATCTCTAAAACTGCACATGGAAGGGGTATCAGCAATCCTAAGACTCTCTAACAAAACTTCTGTAACTCAGATGCAGCTACTGCCAGCCCTGCTTCCTACTCCCCCTTCTTCACAAAGACTTGGCTATTGACTAGAAACTTGCTTTAAAAACCCTCTCTTCCCCCACATGCTGGACACGCCTGCTGAGCTGCAGCCACCTCCCAACAACCCCTTCCATCCTGCTGCCTTGAACAAGTAGCAAGGCCTTGGACAGAGAAATTTCCAAGGAAGGCTTCCCTCCCTTCAGGAATCAGAGCCTTGTGCATAAACTCAGTCTTGCATCACTCCACAGAAGTCTGGGGACAACAGTGGAGAAGTAAAGGAAAACCCTGGGAATGAAAGGAGAAAAGCCAGCCACAGTTTCTCCATGCATAATTCTGTCATCATGATGGCCAGTTTCAACTCTGAACACTGCAATAGGCTGGTGATAGCAGTGCCTCCATGGGACCAGCTCTGCAGCAACTTTTGCATGAGACAGTCAGTGACCCAAGGGACCACTAGGGGGCGATCTAGGAGTGAGCAGTTTTCTATCCTTAAGAACCACCAGTAAAGAAGTCCGGAATCTCCAACCTTTAGTCACTTGGAGGATACCAGCCCAGGTAAGGCCTGTTTTGAATTTTAATTATAACTAAAAACTGCATCTTTATTTTTAAGTTATTTGGAAATATAAGCATAAAGGGCTTTCTGCTACAGATTTGTGAAAAGGGAGGGTATAGCACACAAAATTGATAAATTGGAAATATTTTTCCTCTTCCCTGTCCATTCCCTAGTCATAACCAATGCTTCCTCCTCCTCCAAAAGCAAAAATAAAAGAAAGAAAGAAAGAAAAAAAAAAAAGGGAAAAGAAAAAGAACTGTCTGGCAGCAGAGCCTCCAGTGTTTCTTTGAGGTTTCATTTATACATTAGGACTATGGTTCATACAGACAGACCTAAAAACTGTCTGCAGCAGCAAAGAATCTCACCCACCCAGGTCCTCAGCATTTACCTGCTAGCCTCACATGGCAATTAGTTACTTACTGTCTAGTGAGGGCTCTGGTATTGGTGTTTAACTCTCATAAGCTGCCCCAAATCCTTTGTGGAAGGAGGCAAGATGTAAATAATAATTTTAAAAACACACAGGCTTACTCTGCTGTTTACGTTTCTCACGTGTTTGACTTTTCCTTTCTTATTTTCCAAGACCCTTGAGGAAGTGACTTTGCCTTCGTATTCACGTTGGAAACCAGCCACTCTGGGGATAGGATGATCTCAGGAAAACATATTCATTGAACAACTACGATGGGACAAGCGCAGGTCATCCAGCAGGACACAGAGAACTGGCCCTCTGCAATCTGATTGTCCCTAATTTCTCCAGCATGTGTGAACTAGGTGAATCATTTCACCCCCCTGCCTCAGTTTCCTCTTCTATAAAAACCAAGGCGTCGAACTCGATGAGGGATAAGGTCCCTTCTGAATCTCAAAGGGAAAAAAGGCTCAAGGGGGCATTCTCTCAATACTTACTAACTTTGAGCTCTGAAAGGCAGATGCATCTCATCTGAGATGCCCAAGGGGAGTCACGCAATAATTTAATTTGAAATTTGGGGTTCAGGCTTTCAGAAGGAAAACAGCCTCTCTCCTTACTGCCTAAACAATTCCAAGCAGTAACTTTTGGCTCTGATTGAATAATCAACTCTTGCTAAAAGACGCCTGAGTAAATACCAAACACTTCCTGCCTTGAATCCTGGCACAGAGAGGCTCTTCTGACTCTGAAAACTGCTGTAAATGATTCCACCTGGGGAGGGGCCAGGGCCTCCCACCACCCTTTCCTTGAAAGCAATAGTTGCAAATGTTTTGAAAACAACAGATTATCTTTAAAGAGGAAGCAACAACAAAAAGCCATTTGTTTCTTCTACCATGACTGACTCACTTGTTGTACATTGGGGGTTGGGGGTGGCAGAGGAGAGGCCCTCAAACAAATGTTTTCTATCAGAGGCAAGTATTTGGATAGTCAGGAAAATACCAAATAGCTTTGCAACGGGCTTGCTAAACTACTTAGCTTAAGGATTCGACAGGATCCCTCCTGCACTCTTTCTGTCTCCTGTTGCTAACTTCGTCCATTTTCCTGTCGATTAATTCCTTGGCCAGAAATCAAGCATAACTGTTATAAATATAGTTCACGGGTATGTAAAGTTAGTGCTCCTTGCCAATAATATGCAAAGTCTGCTCTTGCCCAGGGAGCAGCAACCCATTCCTGGGACTCCACCGGAAAGAAACACTAGCACACATGCATGAGGAAAAATGTGCAAGGAAACTCACAGCAGTATTGCTTGGAAAAGCAAAGAACTGCAAACAACCCAAATGTCCAGTAATAGGGGAATGGATAAAGTGTGTGCTCTATGCCAGTGAAGAGGCCTGAACTAGAGGAAAATTTAAAATACAGATGGAAAGGACACATATCAAATTCATAGTAAACATTTCCATCTGCAGTGGGGAGGAGGCTGGTCGGGGGGGTGGGGGTAATAGGGAAAGGGAGGAGAGCTTGAGTTATGTAATACTCTACGACTCTAACATTAAAATATGAAGGAAAATATACTCAGATATCACTTTTCAACATTACACAGAGGAAAAAAATAAAACACTGAAGGTAGGTGAGACAAAATGTTACCTATCAGTGGCTACTTTTAGGTGATGGGAATATGGGTGACAATTTCTCTTTTGTGCTTTTCTCTATTTTTCGCCCCTCCCATACCCCCAATAAAAACCAAATAAGCAAGCCTTTATCCTTCCATGTTCTCCTGGACTCCCACTATTAGTGAGAATTAAATCTACTGAAGAAGCCTCTAGCCAATGCAAAAAAGAAAAAAAAAAAAAAGAAGGTCCCAAGCAAGAAGGAGGGACTACTCTGTCTTATCCAAGCAAGAAAAATGGTCCTTCTTTATAAACCTCCCCCACCCCCCAGCCCTGGGTTTTCCCTGGATTCCTCTTCCACAGCCAGGGGGCCCGTGAGGCACAGCCCCCAGAGCTGGCTTTCAGATGGGTGAACCTGCTTGGATTCCATACTTGGACGTGCTTGTGCATTTGGACATTCTTTATGGGGCAAACTTTTCCCTTCTTATTTTCCAATTGTTCCTAGGGGAAATGACTTAGCTGTCCATCTTCCCCTGAAATCCTGCCTTGGGGCAGCTCGTCTGGGGCAGATCAGGGGATGTAAGCAGAGAGTGGCAGCGTTTCTCGCTGCCCTAAAGAACAGTCCACAGCACCAGCAGACAAAGCAGGGCGTGTTGTAAAAAACAGTCCTGCTGGTAAACGGAAAACAAATCCATGTTTTTGGACCAAGCCTTGGCGGCCGCATCTAAAACAAACACCTCATTGTGCTCAGTTTTAAAAGGAGCCCTTCGGAAATGGGGCCTTTCGGGCTGACAGTTAAATCACAAGGGCCGATATTTACATGAACAGCTTCCAACCGCCTGGGCGAATACATAATATTTCTATTTCACAGAAACCAGGGATAGTAACAACATAGAACTCAGAGAGACCAGAAAGTAAACCTCTGATTAGCACGAATGTGTTTAAGAACCAGAGCTTATATACGTGCAGGAGTTAACACACTCCTTCTGTAAACATTTTTTAAAAAAAATTAAGTGACAAATGTAATAGATCAAAATACACACACATACATGTCTCAAGAAGGCTTTCTACTTCTTATAAGGCTTTCTACTTCAAGTATGTTTCTATGAGCGCTTGCAGCCATTCAGGCATTAGCAGGGAAGCTGCGTGATGCCTAGCTTCTTATTAAAAGCTAGGAAAGTACAACTCAGTAAGTCCCTAGCAGCAGCGAACCAGTCCAAATTCAGACAGGAAACACCTGGAACTCCGTGCACCACTCGGAACACACTTTACATTTCAAAATAGAAGATACTAAATTGTTCATAAACATTTGTCTTGTTTCACTAAAACACTCTTCAACCAGTTTCATAAACCCTTGGTTCAAAAGGCTAAAACGTACACGCTACTAGTCGCCCACATTCCTTTAACATTGCATATATTTATGTGGACAATATCCTGGAAACATAAACCCAAAGGCAAGCATTTAATAGCGTCAAAAGGGAATTTCAGTGTTTTGGGGGGAAGGACAACTCTCTCCTTCCATAAATAAAACCCAAATCACACTTGTTTTCTTAAAAAAAAAAAAGAAAGAAAAAAGAATTGACACATAAATTAAACTCAAGTTTCTTTAACTTGCCTATTGTAGTAAATAAGAGCCAGACAAACCTTAGAAAAGCTTTAATATAATTGATTATTATACCTTTGGCCGTAGGGTAGAGTCATATTGAAGGCCTTGTAGCCAAACATACTTGAACATACTGAGCCCTTTAAAATGTTTTAAAAAGCCATTCTGGACACTAAAAAGAAACTTAGCTCAGTGTATATGTTGAAAATTAGATTTTAAAAAGCCATTTATTTATAATTTTAGCATTGTCCAGATTTTCCACCATGTACATGGACCTATATTGCTTTCATTTATTTTCATGTACTTTCATAATCAGAAAAATGAAAATTTTTTACACGCACACATCCACAAAGAGGAAAGAAAGGATGGGGGAGGAAAAAGAAAAGATGAAATTTGTTCAGAGCTGTTATAGAGATGCTGGAGAAATTAGGGTGCTGGGGAGCATCTCTGAAAATTACCAAGGGCCAGTCCCTGGGGAACTGAGACAGGGCACTGAGGAGGCACCGGCTAGGACCTCAACTCCAGCCTACCTGCCAGGGCACCCTGACTGTACCCCACCGACCTCTAAAGTCAAAAAGAAAACGAGTGACCCAGGGTTGCCAGGAGTTAAATGGGAAAGTGGGTCGTGAGAATGTAAACTTCTAGCACCGTCCAAAGATGCAATGAGTAAGCTGCTATTTTTCTTCTTTTTTAAGCAGTCATAATTAAAAATTCTTCAATTGACCATAAACTACTTACTCTGGTCCAACTAAGAAATATCAGCACAGTGCCCCCAGTTAATGAAGATTAGGTTTGGCGGTGATAAGAGATTTCATAGAAACTCTTCAGAACCATAAAAGGCAGTAGTTAGAGGTAATGATAAACTAATTCTGAATACATCAGGCAGCAGATGCTCAGCCCTAGGTTAACTATTAACATGCTGGACTCTGGCCAGTTAAGAAGTTGTTTAACCAGCACCCCTGAGAAGCAAACCTGTTAACATTCAGATGTTCATAGCTATAGTTACTGTTTCTTCTCCGTCTATATGAACTGAAGTGCAAGTAAATTTGTACCTTTCTCTACCTCAAACCAGGACATTTAATATGCAGACCTTGAACTAAAACCTAACAATGAAGCTCATGCAATTTTCCAGGATTCTTAAACCTTTACTGAAACAATCAACCATAGAAATACTGCTCTCCCACTAAACTATTCAGATGCAGAGTTGATTGGTAATTGATAATAGCTTAGATTGAACAGAAGAATCCTACTTGTTTCTACATACAAACTTTTTATGACTTTCTAATTGGTACATTCATAGATAGGTCAACCGTATTTAAGGGTCAGGCTGCCATCCTCAAACACAAGACAACCATTAACGGACATTTAATCTAATTTTAGGAACAATGCATTTGAAGAGGGTGATTAGTAATGCAAATGAAAAATCACCTTTGGTTGGGATAAGCAAGACAAACAAAGGATACTTAGAAGTACTTGTGTTATCTTCAAGATTAGGGAATACTGCTTTGATCATGTTGAAAGGCAGATTTTAAAAAGATGGAAAAGCTGGGTGTCTATGGTAAGAGGTCTGAGGTCTGTTTATTCTACTTAGTTCAAGTTGGAATTAATGCACTTAAAGGTTTGGGATGACCCTAAACTACTCTTTCATTGGGACAGGCCTGAGGCAAATGGTTAATTTAGACAAATGGACTATAATGTGTAATCTGTGTGTGTGTGTAACAATAGAATATGGTTGTATCAAGATTTTTGGTTGAAAAAATTTGACAAAATAGCTGGGTTGGAGGACTGGGTAGGGGAAGGGGGTGATGCTTATGGTTTACTTGGGTCTTATCCAGGCAAATTCTCTGGTCTTGAGTTCTGATCCTTTGACTTGCTTCCCTGATTGACTGGTACTGGTTCCGTAACCCAATGAACGAATTCTCAGAATGCCAAGCAGTGACCTCTCTAAGCTTGTTGGGTTTCATCCTGGCAAAAATGAACATACTCTTAAGCTAAGGTTGAACAGTGTGGTCCAATAATAACAGGTACCAACAAAGGCTTACCATGTTCCAGGTACAAAGCTAAGCTTTTAACCTACATGATCTCATTCAACCCTTAACTACCCTGTAAGGAAGATATTATCCATAAATCCATTTTACAAATGAGGGAACAAGCTCAGCTAGATTACAGAGTGAGAAAGTGATGGAACCTGAATCTAAATCTAGTATATTTCACTGCAAAACAAATTCCCCCTATACTGTTTCCCAACACGAATAACATCCTCCCTGCCAAAAAAAGAAAAAAATGTTTACTCCAAGTTTAGTTGCCTAGCACCGAAGGGTTCCAAGGATAAAAAAGCCTAGGTGTCCTTATCTAACCAAGCAACTGGGTGCCTCCTTTTCCACCCAAAATCTGTCCTTGCTTAAATGTCTAGAAATAAACATGCTTCCCTCTCATGCCCCAAAAGCTCCTATAAAGAAATGACCTCACCTACACATTACTGAATCTCTATTTCAAACGTAACTCTACCCAAGACTTTTTAAAAATATGGATTTCCACAGAAAAGCAGAGCCCAGGATATATCCCGATCATAATGTACTTTGCAAATCAGTTCCAGTCCCCAAATATGAGGGCACTTCAAAATACTGCTGGAAAAACAGAATTAAAAGATAATATGCACCTTCCCATGAACGTTTAGATGTACCCTCATGTTTTTCCTTTCCGAAAGCATAGCTCTGGACAATTTTATTGCATAGATTAAATCAAGACTTAAAGCTAAACTTGGTTATCTATAACTGTTAGAACTATTTTCACATGGATTTTAATTAAGTTTAAAATTTTTTATTATTAAACAGAATTCATGGGGAATAAGTTTTTAAAAAGCATTAAAATTTTAAAAAGGCTATAAACACCCCTAAATCTTTAACCACTGTACATTTCTCACGTACCCTTCCAGATAAAAGCACATGCCAGCATACAGATATCATTTTAAGAAATAACTTGCACAAATATTTGTAACAAAGCTTGAAGATCTGTCCAATTAAGCATTTGCAGATCTACTTCATTCTTTTTAATAGGGCTTCCCACTGTACAGATGTATTGCCATTTACTTAACATTCAGCTTGTTTTTAATTTGGCAGGAAGGGATGTATTGTTGTGGTGTTGGTTTCCCACTGTGTAATGTTATAGGTAGCATCCTTGCCTGCATATATGTGTAAGTGTGTGTATATACACATATCTTGGCATATTCTTGTGGTTATATCCACAATGTAGATTATGGAATTTATGAACCAGAGAGAATGCACATTTTAATTTTCATAGATATTGCCAAGAACTGCATCAACATAAACTCCCACCAGCACTTTATGAGTGCTTATGTCAACACACTCATCAACGCTGCATATTATCAGACTGTTACATCTATGCCAACATCAATTTGATTTGCATTTCCTTAATTATGAATGAAGTTGAGCACCTTTTCATATATTTATTGATTGTACTCTTGGCTCACTTTTCTATTGGGTAGTTAGTCTTTTTCCTTGACACGCAGAAGCACGTTAGGAAAGCAAAAAATCAGCCCTTCATTTACTCCTGCCAGTTTTTTTTAGTTTTTATTACATATTTTTGGCCGTATGTAAGCTTTAAGTTTTGTATAGTCAAATGATCAATCTTTTTCTTTATGGTTTCTGGGTAGGCTGGATAAAAAATAGATTTAGATTCAGAGTTATAAATAGATACCCATGAAAAATGTAAAACCAACCCTGGCCAAAATTATCCTCAAGTTCTGACGCTTAAAACAAACACTCCAGAAAAGGTCTACACTTGTTACAGAACAAAGAGTTCTGGATACCTGCCCAAGACTTCCAGAGTCAAACTCTACAAATCCATGTATGGTCTCGATCTGGTGCTGGCTGTGCTCTGAGATTCCTTCAGGTCAAAGCAAACACTACAAATAACAGAAAACTGAGTTCAAGTTGCTGTGCTGAGCTGAGCTGAGCTGTTACAATAGCTGTGCTGGAGATTTGGTGACTCTTCCATCAATCCTGGTAACTCAAATTCCATCACCATGGGGAGAATATAAAGAATTTATTTTATTGCATATTTGAGGTGACTTTTCATTGGCTATCACCATGGGCATGTTGAAGCAGTCCAAACATCTGAAGGGAGGTGTGTGTATGTGTGTGTTTCTCCTATCACAGGTGGTCACATGTGGAAGAATAGAAAGTGTGATATAGTGAAAAGATCCAGGCTTAAAACTCCATTTCCCAGCTTGGTGACTTTGGCTAACTTAGTTAACCTCTCTGAATCTCAATTTCCTTATCTTGTAAATGAAGATGATAATTCTATTATCTTTTAGGGTTATGAAAGTAATAGTAAGATCAGACATGTAGATATAACAGCTTAGGCTATAGTAAGTACTTAACAAATGGTACTTCTCATTACTATGTAAAATAATTCAGATGTGTGACTAACTTTTGGGAAAGTTATAATACAATTCCAAACAAATCACAGTTTCTTTTAAATTTGGAATCCTGGTTTACCAAAGATTTTCCAAACAGGTCTTTTTCCTACCTGAATAGAACTCTTCATTTGATCATTGCATAACATGCTAATTTAATACTCTCGGCACCTAAAATTTACTAATAAAATAATAGGTATTAGATAAACAACCAAAAGCCCTGAAACTGAATGTCACATTTAGGTTTTGGCCCAAAAGGATGCTGAGAGAATCTTTAAGACTAGACAACTGAGCTGTACACAACAGGATATTCCCAAAATGACAGGTAGGAACCTAGAGAATATTTGTAGAATCCATAGCTATGGCAATCAAAATATACAAGCAAGACGATGTAGAGTTTCTGTAATGTACTTTGCTAATATTTTTTGTGGACCAAAATATTTGCCAGCATCAAAATTATAAATGGGTTAGACAAAAACAGCTGACCTCACATACACATAAAGTTTCTTTGATGTGGAATACTATACAGATAGAGCAACTATATGCATTAATCTTTCAGGTGAAAGCAAATAACATAAATAATAGATGAAAAGTTTAAGATAAATGGGTTAGACAAAAACAGCTGACCTCACATACACATAAAGTTTCTTTGATGTGGAATAAAATACTATACAGATAGAGCAACTATATGCATTAATCTTTCAGGTGAAAGCAAATAACATAAATAATAGATGAAAAGTTTAAGTGAATGGTGGGGTAATTGTTTAATTGGTGCAAAGCTTCAGTTAGGGATGATGGAAAAGTTCCGGAGATGGATGGTGGTGATGGTTGCACACAATATGAATGTCATTAATGCCATGCATTTAATACACTTAAAAATGGATAAGATGGTAAATTTGGTGTTATATATATTTTACTACAATTTACAAAAAAAAAGAGTGAGGCATACCTAATTCTCTTAGTCCATTCAGGCTGTCATAAGAGAATACCTTAAACTGGGTTTAATACACTTAAAAATGGATAAGATGGTAAATTTGGTGTTATATATATTTTACTACAATTCACACAAAAAAAGAGTGAGGCATACCTAATTCTCTTAGTCCATTCAGGCTGTCATAAGAGAATACCTTAAACTGGAGAGCTTTTAAACAACAGAAATTTCTCACAGTTCTGGAGGCTGAGAAGTCCAAGATCAGGTCACTGGCAGATTTGGTGTCTGGTGAGGGCCTGCTTCCTGGTTCACAGACCACGACTTCCCTATGTCCTCACATATTGGAAAGAACAAGGCAGCTCTCTGGGGCCCCTTTAATATGGACCCTAATTCCACTCATGAGGGCTCCACCCTCATGACCTAATCCCAAAAGTACCCCCCACATCTCATCACCTGGGTGGCCAGGTTTCCAAGGGAACACAAACACTCAGACCACAGCGTCTGCAGTGAGCTGCTCAGCAGGAAACAGATGACGCACTTAGGATAAATCAGTTAGTTGACTTGCAAAGTGAGTGTAGGTGGGACCATAAGGAACAGAGTAAACAGCTGGATCAACAGCAGTGGGGCTGTGACCATGCCTAGGTCCACAGGAGAGCAAGCAAATCCTGCAGAATGTGCCTTGAGAGGTTCAGTGAACTCAGCGAACTCCCCTCCATAGCTGCAGCCAGCCTGAGACAACCTTGCAGGGAAGTGTGGTGAATGAGTACCCCAACCTCACTTTCTTCCCTCACTCTAATTTCCTGCATGGCTCCCACCAGCTGTACCCACCTAGAAGCCAGGGAGCACTGGAACTGGTTGATGGAGTCCCCTAGGCAGAGAGTAGGGTGGGAAAGAAAGAATAGACATGAGAAGCAACAAGATTCATCAAACTCTACGTGTACCATAATGGAGAGGATGCCAAAGCATACTGTGGAATGAAAAACAGCGAGTTGCAGGACGGGAGATCCAATATAATATGATACATGGTAGGAGGAAGGAAAAATACCAGCAAAAAGGCTATTTTCTACCAGCAAATGCAAAACAGTCCAAAAGGAATATATACCAAACTGATGAGTGTTCACTTCTGGAACAGATATGAGGGGAAGTCAAAAGGGACTTTAGACTCATCTGTCATGTTTCAAGTTTTTCCAAGAGGAATGTGCTCATGTGCTATCTGTATAGTTCAATATTAATAATAAGAAAAAGCAAATGCAATCATTTATTAGTTTTTATAAAACGGAGATACCTCCAGCTTTCACAAAATTTGTTTAGGAAGCCCATGCCCAGACATGTTCTAGAAGCCTTAAACGAGCTGTTATAGAAAAAGTGTCAAGTTACGTCAAGCTATGTCTACACCAGTGGTTCTCAAAGTGTGTTCCCTTGAGCAGCAGCATCGCATCACCTGGAAACTTGATAGAAATGCAGATTTTTCAGGCCTGATCCCAGAACTACTGAATCAGAAGCTCTGGTTGGGGTCCCTGCAGAGAGTTGTATGTGATATGGTGGGATGGGAGTTCCAAGCCACCTGTTGCTGGACCCTGTGGGCCAGGGCCACCATGGACGGCAGTACAAGAGGTGCTATTCACACTGACTCTGATGAGAATAGTGTCCCCTAGGGTTGTGCCATGCAAAACCTGCATATATACCTGGTGGTCCTTAAAGCAGTGGGAAATGCATGGAAGGGTTTTAAGCATAGCGATGACGTCATCAGATTTTTATTTGGAAAGACACTGTTGGCACCCTGGTTAGATAAGAGAGGGACTAGAGGGGGCAGTACATGCAGCTACTCTGTCTTGTGTACGTCCTTGGGCTGCTAACTAGCTGCATCAAGAGTAAACTAAAGTGGAGGACACCCTGAATGGAATTCGAGTTGTCTTTATAGCTAAACCTTGAATCCAGGCCACCAGATACTTGGGTCTAAATTAGCAGAGGGCAGGGAAAGGACAAAGGAAGACTGGTTCTAACTCATGCACATGCACGCACGCACACACGGAAAAATGGGGGTCCAAGCAGGTCTTGGTGAGGAGGAGATGAGCTCCTTAGGGAGGTAGTTTGACGAAGAAGCCTGAAGCTAGGGGACAGTTCTGGCTGGGGATAGTGATCCAAAAGCCATCAGTAGTGGCAGTGCAACTACAAGACAGGATAAAATCACTCAGGGGGTGTGTCTAAAGGCTGGAAAATCAGTGAGCTGGGGGCAGAGCCACGGAGAACCTCTCCATTTAAGAACAGATAGATACTGTTCAAGGAGTATGCTGCACCTGGCTTGGAAGCTAGGAGGCTGGAAAAAGCCAGCAGAAATACATCCAAAGAATTCTTAGCGTGGCAGCATCAGGAACTTAATTTATGTGAGATGTGTCTGCAAGGAAACAAGGAGGGGAGGAGCACAGGGAAGCACTGCCAATGGATTTTCTCCCTCAGGAGCACTCTGCTGTTGGTGGACTCTTTACACTGGACAGTGTACTTGCACCTCCACCAGGCCCCCACCTCCACCTGCTGTCACCCCTGCTCAGTCTCAAGTAAGACTTCATGCTTCTGGACATCTCTTCTGGGGCCAGTGCATGGCCCCTAAGTCCTCTGTTAATTCTCATTTTGAGGAGCTGAGATCAGCTGAGGATAGCTTTGCCAAGCTTCAGAGGATCAAAATGTGCATTTGGGAGGGGTGGGTGGGCAGATGGCGCTGGATAAAAAAGATGCTGGGTTTGCTTGCTGCTCTGCGGTCTCTGAATCGCCTCCAGCACAGCAGTGTGGAATCAGAAACTCCATCAGATGACCTAAAAACTTGTAAGTCTCTCCAAAAAGACTTAATCTCCTACAAGACATGGAAAGGGAAGGGGGAGAGACAGTTCCAGAGGGTCTGAGATTCTAGAAGGCCCACCATCTACCAGAAGCTTGCTGGAGATGATATGCACACTCTGTTGTAAGTCTGAAGCATTTTTCATATTATACTTATTTATTTTTTTACCACTTCCATCCCATCCTGCTACTCCTCTCCTACTAGACTGTAGACTTGTTGAAAACAGAGATCGTCTTATTTATCTCTGTATCTTTCCTGCCCAAGTTGGAGCTGCCACGGAGCAGCAGCACCTCAAAAATGTCTGTTGAATAAATGTTGTCCTGAGAAGGATAACTTGCAGAAGTGTTGGCTGAATGTACCCCTCTCCATTTATCTAATGTTCTAAGACTTAAGTGTGCAGAGCAGGATTGACAAACTATGCCCCTATAAGCCAAATCTGGCTAGCAGGCCATTTTTATAAGGCTTGTGAACTTTTAAATGATCAAAATCATCATAATATGTTGTGGCACATGAACATTACATGAAATTCAAATTTCGATGACCATAAATCAAGTTTTATTGGAACACAGTCACGCCCATTCATTTTCATATCGTCAACAGATGCTTTCATGCTATACCAGAAAGTTGAGAAGTTGCGACAGAAATGGCACAACCCTCAAAACCTAAAATATTTACTCTCTGGCCCCCCTTACAGAAAAAGTGTGCTGACCCTTGATGCAAAGTAACACTAAATGAGGAGACACACATGAGACATGCATCAGAATATGATCTTCCTCAGAAGTAGTGTTGTTTTCAATTTAACTTTTAGACTTTCTAGTCACTTCCATGAAAATGAAAGACATTTTAACTCATCTTACGGAATAAACATCAAAACATCATAGTGGTATAAGGAAGCGGTTCTGGACTCACAGGGGCCTGTATTTATCACCATGCTATGAAAATATCTTACTGGTTACTTACTTTCTAAGCCACAGTCTCCTCACAGTAAAATGGGTATAATGATAAGAACTATTCTCAGAAGAAGGCTGGGAAAATCATATAATACAGTGAAGTTTTACCTCTTAACCTGATGTTTGACATCTAGTAAGCATTTGAAAAATGGAACTATGATAATTTTCATTGTTTTTGGAGGAATATTTCACTTTATGGAAGATGTACTGTTTGATATTTGTACCTAAAATGAATTACTTATATCAGACTGCAATTTTTATGTTTTATGATAAAATCTGAATTACTACTCTAGGACATAATTATTAACTATGAATTCACTTAAACCTCAATGATGTATGTTTAAATGAAAAGTTAGATTTCTATAATACAGCAAGATGTTATAGCCAATGAAATATGACAAGAAAAAAGCAACAAAAGATAGAGATACAACAATTCTCATTAGAGATGATAAGACTACCTCAAAAAACCTTAGCATAAACTATAAAACTATGTATTTAAATAGTTATCAACTACAATAGCTATATGTATATACATATGTACATATACATATATACACATATACTTATATATATACATATATGCATATAAAATATTAAACAGCAAAAGAAATAGTGATTCTCTGCAAAACAAAACAAAACACCAGTATTTTACTGACACAAGGAATGTTATGAAAAAATATGGATCATAACACTCCAAATAAGTGAAAAATATGACCACAAAAACAGAACAGTTAAAGATCCAAAGAGAAACATGGTGGCATAACTGCAGGGATGGAAAGACTTCAAACAAACCTCAACCTCAGCATTACACAGAAGGACAACACACAGCCCTCCCATTGCTCAGAAGTTGGCCAGTGCTTTCTGGAAGCTGCTTTCATTTAGGAATGAACAGATGCAACTGGCAGAAAGGAAGCAGAAGGCTTTTCGAAAAGCAGCAGGAAATGAACAAGTAGGGAACGCATTCACTGAGATCCTGGCAAAAGATCCAAAGTGTTCTGTAAAAGGAATTTGGAGCCTGGGAGTCAATTTACTGGATTTACAAATCAAAAATTAATAGTTTCAGTGAAATGAAATATTTCTTACATGCAGATACCAGAGGGCAGGCTTACCCTTCCCTGGGCCTCTCCTTTCACCAGGCACTTGTATTCTGGATGTTTGGGAAACATTCACACTAGAAGGGCTGACTTTTACTATTTAACATATAATCCTGTAAAAAGAAAGACACGGCAAGATACCACTAACCTTTTTAATAGTCAAGATTGTCAATATATCCAAGAATTCTGGTCCAGCTGGCCGACCAAAAAACAAAAAACAACAATAGCAAAAAAGGAGGTTTAATTTAAGTGAAGTAGAAAATACAAAACTCCTTTAGCCTAAAGATATTCAAAATTAGTCTAAAAAAGCTGAAATACAGTAGTGATGCACATTACCACCAGCAGTCTGAAGGAAATCACAAGAAGATTTCAAGTTCCCTCTGATTAACAAATTAGCCCCTTTAAACAGATCAAATTCAGAAAAAACAGTGACCTCTGAAAGCAGGCTTTGACCTCCATGGGCTACTCATCGCAGCTGCCCGTGCAGTGAGCAGCATGGTCCGGTGTGCCCTTGGAGATCAGAAAACCTCTTTATTAAAAATGAAAGAGGACTTGGTCTTCTCTTGCTGCTTTGATGTGAGATCAGCAATTTCTAATAAAAGGGATTTTTTTTTTCCCCAGACAGGGCTACAGAACAGAAATCTATATTTAGAAGGGTATGTTTTCACTGGCAAGCTCCAGTTTAATTAATTTCGATTTATAAAGGAATAACAAAGGTCAGTGACCTTGTTAAATAGGCATGTGAATTAAAAGTGAACATAATCCTAGTTTACATTTTGGGAAAGTAGCCAGTGTCTCAGGAAGTCAAACATACCACGACGGGGCAAGAGATATGTGATTTTCAATAAATTTTTTCTTTTTAAATGTTGCCTCCTATGGCAAATCAAAAAGTATAGAAAGGTACTGGCAGAAAGGTTTTTCATGAAAACTTTTTGGTGGTCTTCATGATCTTGCTCTGCAAAATATGATTACATTGTATATTGTTGAATATACTGATTATCCCTATTTGAGCATCACATATTGCACACAGGAAATGATATTCAACTCCATACCTCACAGATATGTACAATCAACTATGTTACAATAAAAACATTTAAAAAAAGGGAATATCAAAATAAAAATTTTTTAAGAAGTGGAGCAAATAAATTAGCTTTTGTTAATTTTATGCATCACATGTTTCAGCATTTATGATAACTGTGCTCTTTTGAGGGCTTCCTTGCTGAGAGTTATGATGCTCTTAAAACTTAAAAAACAGAAAGAAGAAAAAAAGGATATAAAGGCAGAGGGTCATGTTTTATGAATACATGTCAGGTTCTTATGAACCAAGCCCCGTAAGAACACTAAGGAAATATTTGGAGGCATAACGTCAAAACTCCTCCTTCCTTCTGTTTCCCACATTCACAAGAGGAGAGAGCATGTGTGAAATGTGGCCAGTTTCAGGCATTCGCGAAAAGGCTGAATCTCTTTCATGTTCATGAATGTGAACATAGGCAGTAATATAGAGAAAACAATCCACAGCGGTAGCTGTACAGTCCTTCTTCAACTGATAGTGAGTATTTTTTAAGCTCAAAGTATTCTTCACCCATAACCACGCTCGCTTGTGATGAGCAGCAGCTCTACTATTTGAGATCCTGGTATCCAGACTGTTCCCACCTCTGGACTCACATATGGTGTCCCCCCACTGAAGCATGTTGCTCCCCACTTGTCACCTAACTGCATTTTCTAGGCCTCACCCCCTCACAGCAGCCTCCCTGGACTCGCCAGGCTCATTAGCTCTCCCCGCTTGTCCCTCTCAGTTCCTCTTGCTCCCTTCCTTCATAGCGCCTAGCACAGGGCATCACCTTTCTGTTTGCTTCCTTCTGTCCTTTCCCCACAGAACTGTTAGCTTCCTGAGGTCAGGGACCCTCTGGGTCAGTAAAGCACATACATTATGTTGTCATGGTGAAAGATAGGCTTTGAAGGTAAACTGTGGGGTCCCCATTCCAGCTCCACCATGCACTCGCTGTGTGACCTCAGCAAGTTACGGAATCTCTCTGGGTAGTGGTTTCTTCATCTTATGTGGAGGTAGGGTTAATAGTACCTACCTGCATTAGTCCATTTTTGTGTTGCTGTAACAGAATACCTGAGACTGGGTAATTTATAAAGAACAGAGGTTTATTTGGCTTACGATTCTGGGACAGCTGCATCTGGCATGGGCCTCGGGCTGCTTCTACTCATGGTGGAAAGTGGGAGGCAGCCGGCGGGTACAAGCAGATCACGTGGTGAGAGAAAATGAGAGAGAGAGGTACCAGGGTCTTTTAAACAACCAGCTCTCACAGGAACTAATAGAGTGAGAACTCACTCATTACCCGCCCCCCAGGGAGAGCATTAATCCATTCATGAGGGACCTGACCCCATGACCCAAACCACTCCCAACATTGCCAAGTTGGGAATCAGATTTTGACATGAGCTTTGGTGGGAAAACACATCCAAACTCTATCAAGACCTCATGTTTTCCTATGCTTAAAATCAAATGTGGTGATGCGCTTAAAGTAAAGCATTTAATATGACCCTAGGCATCCAATAAGCACGTCATAAATGAGCACTATTATTTTTTACCACTGTCTGTGTAACACCAAGCACAATCTTGATACTAAAGATGCTGAATAAATACTTGTTAAATCAATGTACTTGAACATAGTTATATCAGAGTATTCTCATAACAACCCATGAAGTATCCCTATACCCATTTCACAGAAAAAGAACTAGAGAGATTATCAGTGACCTCCTGTAAGTCTTACAGCAAGCTGGAAACTTCAGTTTCCTAATCCCCAGCTTTACCGGCATAAACTCAGGATGTTATTTCCACAGCATCTCTGTTGACAGGTTTTCACATGAACTTTGCCGGTGGTAGAAATAGTCAGAAGCAAAGTGTACACTATATCTATGAAGAACACATCTGTAGTTATAAAACAATGTTTATTCAATTATGAACTGAGAACCTACAGATGGTGTGATCTGCAGAATGTGCACATTCTCCAGTCCTCTCCCATAAACTCCTTGAACCTCAGTTTTTACTTTCTGTGAAATGGGAATAATATAACCTACCCTGAAGCACTGCAGTGAGGCTGAAAGGAGGTAAAGTATGGAGAAGGCCTGGCACAGGGCTTGGCGTTAAGTATGTGTTCCAGAAAAGGCAGCTTCCATTACTTACATCCTATCCCTATACCTCAGAGGATATGAACCAGCAAATGGTTTTTACGGCTATAAGTTATACTGTACCCTGGATCCAGCAACTCAACAGATTAGAAACAGCTATTTTGCTTTCAGACTACAGGGCAGCTACACTGCTGAGGTCCTTGAACTTACAGTAGCTACGACAGGCAATTCTTCCTCCAAGTTTCCAAATTCTCTTATGATACAATATGAAGAATACAAAATTCCATCTGTACTAGAATCTGTCAGCCCAGCCACTTTCAATTCTCAAATCTAGATCAAATCTAGAAGAAGAAGGAAAAAAAAAAAAAAAAAAAGCATACATTCTGTGCTGTTCTTAGCATACTCAGGTCCAGGAATAAAGCTGTCTCAGGGAAAATGGCTGTTTTATTTTGAGCTATTTAAAGTGGTCTAACTAATTATGAAAAGAATTTGCCACTCCTAAGAGTAGAAAGATTTATTTGCCAGAATTCTAGTTAATGGGGACTCAGCATCGCTGCAAAAAGGACAAGGGGAATCCTAAATAATCACTTTTCATGTCATGTCCCAGACCACCCAGAAATACCACTTGACCTAAAGAAAAAAATAACAGAAATAAACCCCTATTTACTCAAATTGGGCAAAACACAAAGAACAGAGAAATGTCCTCCCATGATGAGCAGACATGTAAGCCTCCATTCACGAGATCTTGCCGGCACAAACAAAACCCCACTGGCTTGTGTCTACACACAATAAACCGAACAAAGCACTCTTGTTCACACTCAGAAGTATGAAGGTCAAGGGCAAAGGGCAGTGAGCTCTGAAGTCAAGGGCTGCTCACCACAGACTAAAGAGACTGAGGGCAAGATACCTCCTTATTACCGATATAGCTGTCTTGGATCTCTCCTGGTTTGCACCTGCCTGAGAAAGGGGTGTTTTGAGCAGCTTGTATAAAAAACCTAGTGGTTATTCATTCAAATGCCTAGTCCTGCTTTAGTCCAGTGTGCCAGGCAGGCTAAAGTACCTGGCATCCCTTCTAAAGGCCAGGGGAAACTTGCTAAGGAGTATAAGACTATCACAGCAGAGAAAAACATTTCAATGGCAATAATGCTTACCAACAAGGATTAGATAGATCATGAAATATACAGTAGAGCTCTATTCAAGTTAGATTAACACCACGAAAAGAGAACATGGCCCAGTTCTAGCCCAAGGAAGAACAGAGACTCCTGGGGGAAACTGTCAAGAAAAATCAAATGACTCCGGAAGTGGATCATCTTTTTACATGTGATTATGAAGTAACGTGGATGATTTCAAATTCTGCTTTTTTAAACATTAAGTGCCATTTTTCACTCTATTTCTGGATGCATTGTAATTATATTCATGGCATAACAGGGCTATGTAGTGAAGATCAAAACAAGAAAAGTAACAAAATGTACTATTTTTACAGGTTGGTGAAACAGCACCAACTAGAATGAGGGACTGGGTACCAACAAAGGGTTTCATACCTTGTACACGATCTGACATTGAGGTCTGTGCATCAATGCCTTTTGGAGTGCTCATCGATGCCTTTTGGAGTGCAAGGGGAAAGGGGAACCACCACTAGAAAAGTAGACTCTTTTAATCCTAAGAATCTTTTTGAAAACAAAAACAAAAACAAATGAAAAAACCAATAAAAACCCCAGGAAACCTTGTAAAAATCATCTAACCCAAATAGAGATAAAACCTGTTTATCACCCTATGTGTAACAAAAGAACTCTGATAAAATTAATATGTACTTATACTTAACAAGTTTTTGTTTTGATTTATGTCCCCACAGCAAGGGCTGTGGAGCAAGGATTTGGAACTGGGGTCCATGTGTGTAAATAAAAATTAAGCACCTCTGCTGAAAATAATTTTACACACTGTCTTTCTATGTAAGATAGGTTTCATTCATTATCCTTCTAAACATGGACTAAGAAACCTCAAGACCTCGGCATTCTACCTTCTAGTTTAGCACCTATGAGGCAGAGATTGTGTTAGTGTTTGCTGCCATTATCCCTGCCACCAGCATGTCCCTGTGCTCATCTGAAGCATGAAGACAAAACTGAACCCAGGCAAGGGCACAGACCCAGCCCTATTCAGGGCTGCAAACAGGTGGCCTGAGGTTTCTCAGCTGCATGCTCTCCACTGCACGCAGTCCCCATCCTTTCCTATTGCTTTACGCACATACCAACCCCCCTGGTCCCATCACACTGAGAACATTTGCACTGCCGCCTCTGGGGTCCCTTCTGCCTCACTGCACCCCAATGAAGCTGAGATAACCCATTTCCAATTCAAGCCAGTAAACATGTTTATCATCTGCAAAGCATTTTGTTAAGCATGGGGGCCTCAGTGGTGGGGTAACAGGGAAAGGAAGATACAGAAGCAGTAATATAGAGCTTGTCCTTAAGGGATGGCAACAGGCTGGACAGGAAAATAAAAAACCCTTTGCAAAATGCCTAAGTCGAACTAGATTATCTTGACTGTCTTATTCTTTCAAACAAAAATCAAAAACTAAAAAAGGAGGGNTGTCCTTAAGGGATGGCAACAGGCTGGACAGGAAAATAAAAAACCCTTTGCAAAATGCCTAAGTCGAACTAGATTATCTTGACTGTCTTATTCTTTCAAACAAAAATCAAAAACTAAAAAAGGAGGGGAGGAGGCAAAAGCTAGAAGTGAAATAAAGGGGGCCTGCCTTCATCTTTCCTTAGGGAATTCAAACTGTTTCCTTCGTTCTTTTAGTAAGCCAGTTCTTCTGCCTGCCTGTTTCACGACAGGTTACAAATTAGAAGAGGGAGAGGAAGAGAAGGGGGAGATCTGCACTAAAAATCCAATAGTAGCTAATGGCCTACCAGTAGAGAGAAGACTGAAAAAGAACAAAAAACGTAAAATTATGTATCTGTGAACTCAGAAGCATAGTTTGGGACTCTAAAGAGTAAAAGAAAGGAATCTGACTCAGTAATTCCTTCAGAAGAGCAGGATAGTTACTGTCCTTCCCAGAGACTCAGAGTCACCTAAATATATTTAAATTATACACATTATATGTTCTTTAAGACAACAGGAAAATACAACTCATTTTTTTTTTCCTTTTTTTGTCTTTTTCCATGTCCGGCAACGGATCGCAACCCTCAGTGTTGCCCCCGTACCGGACCGGGGACCGGCAACGGGATTGCAACCCTCGGTGTTGCTCCCGCGCCTCGCTCAGCCAGTGAGCAGGAACCGGTCTGTATGTGGGATCCGAACCCTCGGGTGGGAGCGCCGCCGCGCTTCCCAAGCGGGGCCCCCTCCCGTGCCCCACCCCGGCCGCCCCAAAAAAAAA
>NW_007729501.1:223799-236513 GCF_000696425.1 Galeopterus variegatus
CATTTTTTTTTTCCTTTTTTTGTCTTTTTCCATGTCCGGCAACGGATCGCAACCCTCAGTGTTGCCCCCGTACCGGACCGGGGACCGGCAACGGGATTGCAACCCTCGGTGTTGCTCCCGCGCCTCGCTCAGCCAGTGAGCAGGAACCGGTCTGTATGTGGGATCCGAACCCTCGGGCGGGAGCGCCGCTGCGCTTCCCAAGCGGTGCACTATCCAGTGCGCCACCGGGCCGGCCCAAAATACAACTCATTTTATAAAGAGTTTCGTAAAATCATTAATATTTGGTGCATTACAAGAGAAGGTTTCAATTAATTTTCTGACAGTGCAAGACAGGAATTGTTATACGGCCTCAAGAATGGTCCAGGCCACTGAGTAAGTTAACTAACAAGTAAAAATAAATGTTTTAATTTGTGTTTGTGTGTTTTTCTTCAGTTGCTCTTAAAACGAGACACAGGAGTTAAGAACCTCAGCCAGGCTAAGTTCTGCCACTTCACTAAATGCACTAATTTGTGCAAGTCATTTAATCTCTGTGCCCCAGGTAACTCATCTGTAAATAGGGTACAGTAACAGTACCTTCCTCATCAGACTGCTGTGAAATTATATGCATTAATGCACGGCAAGACCTTAGAATGCTTGGCACATGTTAGCATTCCATAAATATTAGCTGTCACCATCATCGTTACCACGATTTTGTTTCTTACACATTCACTTAATCATAATTCCTTAAACTTCTGATAGCCACTACAAAAACCTAATGCAAAGCCACAGAATACAGATTCCCTTCTCACTCGGAGGGTCAAATTTTGGCCTTGCCACAGTGGTTCTGTTGAATTGCATTCAGCCTCAGCCTGAAGTTAACTCTGGAATGCTGGAACAATGACCACAAAGATGTCTAGAGAGGTCTGGTTCTTTTACTGAGCACAGTGTAGACACTTTTTATGACTTAACACTCATGCAATAAAAATTAAGTGGTTACATAAGACCCCTACCAAATGATGAAACCACGATTGTATACTGGTTCATTACAAAATCCTTTACAGAAATGAATGTTAGCTAAGAACTAGTATTTAACATGAATAACCTCAGCATCAATAACAACATATTCAAGTGTTTATGAAAACCAAGGCAATTCTTGGTGCCCTGAGAATTAAAAAAAAAAAAAAAAAAATCGAACTAACCACTAAAGTGATCTTGTAAAAAATCCTGATGTACCTGGTTATGTTAAATCTGGGCCAAATATAAGAACCAAATGGCCTACAAAATTGTAAATGTCCTTCATAGCTGAATATAGTCTCTTAAATTATGGTGAGAACAATACAGGTCAAATGCTATTCTCTTTTGTAAAAAAGTAAATTTAAACCAGAAGTCTTGAATTTGTTTCTTAGAGAGAAAATCAGAGAAATTTGTGGTTTATATTCATTTCTTATGTACCTCAAAGTATGATCAATTAAAACTGAATTTTAAGGAAAAAATGTCACTAATTCATCAAATGGACCAGCCTATCAATTGACAACTCTTATGTTACTTTGTTTTGACAAGTTTAGCAGGTTACGATGATGACCATACAAAGGGATAAAGTTTTGAAGCAAAGAAAGCCAGGGAAATGGAAAGTATTATGACTGGGCTATAACTTTGAATTATCTTAACTTGATCAAGAGTGCTGATTCTCTCCCAAAAGATATTTGGTTATGAACTCTCCTGTTTGTTTTTGATCAACTGAATCCTTTCTTTTCCCTTGGCTTCTCCACAGTCAGTCGTGTGGCCTATTCTATTGATGCTATTGCTATAATTTTCTCCCATTCAGAATCTCTACCAATGCTATGTATGCCTGCATTGTATGTGAGAGGGACTTGTGTACGCATCTATCACCGCACTCAATAGCTGGTTGTAGGTGGCTCATTTTAGTCAGTCGTGTGGCCTATTCTATTGATGCTATCGCTATAATTTTCTCCCATTCAGAATCTCTACCAATGCTATGTATGCCTGCATTGTATCTGAGAGGGACTTGTGTACGCATCTATCACCGCACTCAATAGCTGGTTGTAGGTGGCTCATTTTTCTGCCTGACCTAATGTTCCAACCCCTTTCCCAAATGCTACTTCTGATTTGTTGCTGTTAAAGCTGCATTCTCAGTCAAAAAGATAGCCTCCTGAAAGGGGGGGCCTCTTCTTCATTTAGGTGTGTACGAGGGACTGCCTTTCCTGGCCAGAGCCAAACACATCTCAAGACTTATATACTGCCTCCCAAATTCCTAATGCCACACATGGAAAATATATGCATTTGCTTATTGAGCCCAATCAGGCTAATGTCTAGACCGATGCTGTCAACACTTTAGGTACCCTCAGGGTGCTGGCAGAAACAAGAAGAAGGGAAGAGAGGCCAGTGTACACATCTCCACCCAAGGGAGATGCTACCTCTCTGCTCCTGTTGATTGCTGGCCCTGTGGGGAGGGGACGCTCAGTGTTGCTAGAAAGTCTCCATTTCAAAAAAAGCCAAAAACCCAAACCCTTGTGTAAAAATCTGATTTTTAAATGTTGGCAACAAATTCCAAACGTTTTTAAACACAGTGTTTAACGAAACACTTCTCTTGGCTGTATTCAGCCCACAGGCTGCCAGTTGTGGAGATGACCCCCCAAAAAGGTCAGGAAACATGAATAATAATCCCCATCACTACAGATAGGCAAGGGACCAACTAATAATGAGTACCTTACATGTGCCAGGCACTGTGCTAACTGCTTTGCATGTCTCATCTCATATGTTGATGCTCATTGCAAACTGGCTGCAATATTGTCACGTTGAGCAAATGAAGAAAGCACTTAAAAAAGACCTTGTCAAAGTTTTTACAGCCAGCAACAAGATTTGAACTTGGGTCTGCAGGACTTTAAGCTCCACCTGCTTTCCACTGAACAACATAACTCGCATCTAGAAACAACAAAGAACAAAGAAATCCTCACAGGAAGAGCCTATTAGGTCCTGGGGAAATAAACAAGGTGGCATTACGGATCCCCACCTCATTTGCTGGGGTATACACTGCCATGCCTGTTGCTTTTGGGGGCAGTGGTCCAAAGTGGTAGTCTAAGAAGAGAGAAAGACTACTACATCTGACCACATGTCAAATTTATGATTCAGCTCTTCAGTGTGGTGACTGCAAGCTGGTGTGCCACTCCTGGAAGAATCCAGGAATCTAGCCACTACCTGCATTTGCAAGCAAAATTACTCTTAAAAAAGCAAAACCAGGAACTCTTTTAAAAATCTTTAACTCAACGCTCTTCCTTATGTCCATAAGTTTCACATTTAACAAGTTGATTTTAATCTGATTATTCTGACATCAAAGAGAGAAAAAAGGTTCAACATCAAATGGATCATAAATGAAGCATTTTACAAAAGAAGTCTTAATAACCTCATCTAGCAATCTCTCTAAATTAAGTTAGCTTAATCAAGTTTCCATTCCTTAATGCTTACTTTGGGCAAAAATTAAAGCAAAGCAACTGAGTCCAAAATTAGTACACAGGCCAGTTGCAATTTTTACTTGCCTTCATTTCCCTTGACAACAGAGCCACTGTAAAGGCTATAACTTCCTCACAAAGCTTCCACTTCTACCCTCTTACTCTAACCTTTTTCAAAAACAAACATCAATTATTTATAGAGCTGCAGAACTTCAGGAGTTTTTAATCACGCATCAACCCATTCCCATAAATTAAGACATCTACCCGTGGCATATTATGAACTCAATAGGCAATTTTCTTACTCAAAACCAAAACAACACAGGAATTATGTGGGGCTGCATGCCTGTATACCTTATGTAACAGGGTGGCCTACAGGGGTTGTCTAGTTAACTTATGCTCACTGCTGGGTCCCCAGCATCTAATAATTAATCAATAGATATTTTTGAATAGAATAATTAATATACAAGTGAACAAGTGATAGATCACACCCACTAGAATGTAAACACCTCAAAAAGCAGGGTTGCTGCTTGCCTTAGCCATACAATACCTACAACAATGCCTGGCATGTAGTAATGAATTAACGCATTGGTGAATGAATGAAAGATTGTCTCGTTTATTCTGAAGCTATGTAAATTCCACTGGCTGGACTACAGTATTCTCCCATGTTCAGTCATGAGTCCAGTGGGAGTTAAACTCTGTTTCTCTTTTTTTGGACTTGGGACACCCCCACATTTTAGGAAGTGAATGCTGCAACTAGTTAACTTCGTCTTTCATGTGTGGATTTTATAATTGTAACTCTTAGAGTTTTGGTGAAAGGAACAGACTCATTCCAGTAGTTTGAGAGGATGGAATGTTTGCAGAAAGGAATATGTTTATGGGAACCAAGGAAAAACAATGACCAGATCTCAGGAAGTTCAAAACACCATGGGTCAAGATTTATGGAAAGTATGTGAACCTAGATGCGGGAGCCCCTAGGCATTGCCTGGGCAGCACTGCCTCTCTCTCAAGCTCACATTTTATTACATGTTTCACAGATCTACTGATACCCATGATTCCTAGCCACCTTTATGGCAGAGTGGATCAGAAAAGAGTGAAGATGACATTTCTGTCTTTCTAATAGTATGCCATGCAGTTTCCCCTGGCCAGCACAAAACACTCCTGGTTTACAAACAACAACACTGTGAAAATCACTTTTGCCATGCTGACTGCAGTGGATGGTACTATTCCTCAGAATATGTGCTGCCTTGCCCTGGTGATGTCAGACTTGATCCTGTCACTTGCTAATGAAATGTTCCTGGAGGGGGGTTTGCCCCTTCTGAGCAGAAGGTTAAGGACCATCACCTGGTTCTGCCATGTTATCTTTTCCTGCTGCCTTGAGACTAGCAGTGACCCAGGGGGTGGGCCACTCCTTCAGCCTGGGTTCTGGAAGGCTGATGATGTGGAACAGAGCTGCTGCTGACCCCAAATGGAAATATAACAAGAGTAAGAAATAAACGATGGTTGCAAGCCTCAGAGCTTTTCAAAAGTTGTTTGTTGCTGCAGCAGAACTTAGGCTAAGCAGAGTGATAGGCTGACATTAACTTTGTGATCATTTATTTCCTCATACTCCAAAACGTTATCATGACATGCAAATAAGGACTTGGTAATGCCTTAACAATACCCAAGGTTTCCTCTTTATACCTGAATGGTGACTAACTGAAGCATCAGTAATACAAATGCCCAGTAACAGCAAAGGCCAACATATTTCAGCTAAGTCGTGAACTACCTGTGTCCCTACCCCGCCTCCAAAGCTTAAAGTTTAAAGTCAAAGCGAATGCCCTAGGACAAATAAAAGCAGACACATATCCACAGTGCTGGCTTTTTGGGGAGAGAATATCTTTTGAAAGTTTCACCTGAGAATTCACATGGACAGACTGCAGTGTGAAAACAAGTTAAGTTCCAGGCAGGTCCATAATTAGAGAAGTCACATGCTTGTAACCTGCATCACCTACGCTGTCATTCTCCAGTCCTCTCTTGTTATATATGGTGTAGATCTGGCCCATAATGTACAACTTGAAGGTGATTATGGAATAGCACTTATTATGCACCCACATGCATGGGATATTGCACAAACAGCAAAGCAGACTCCAGCAATGCCCTGAAGTAACTGAGCTTAGGATTTAACTGAAGGTAAAGGGAGAATTTACAAGGATATGAATTTGAGGTTTCTCCATAATTCTATATTATGTAACATCAATGTTAAAGGAAAATATGATATGATCTAGACAGGCCCCCTTAACACACACACACACACACACACACACACACACACTTTAATAAATGTGATTGAGATAAAACAACAACAAAAATCTCAAGGAATGTCAGTGTAATTTCATTTTGGGGGCCGATTTTTGCTCAGGGTAATAAACACAAAGGTCTATATGTTTAATAAATGTGATTGAGATAAAACAACAACAAAAATCTCAAGGAATGCCAGTGTAATTTCATTTTGGGGGCCGATTTTTGCTCAGGGTAATAAACACAAAGGTCTATATGCCATCACACTCCACAGTAAGTCGTTTCGAACAGATTTTGCTATCTGCTACCTTTAATGACTCCCAGGGACCTACTGTGCATCCCAGAGATGTTGAAACTTTCATTAAATTGAGTCAATTAATAAAATACCAAGAACAACCATTCTGATTCCAGTGCTCCATTTCAAATTCTCCTGGAGTCCCTGCAGCTTATCTTCAAGAGGAGCTGACTGGATGAGAATGAAGGGAAGGTTCTCACAATGGGCCCCCCAGCAGCAAATCTTGTGATGGTCCAGAGTCCACCAAACAACACAGGCATCACTTCTGCCAGGGCAGACTCCCTGAGGATGTGGCTTTGCTGGCATGACAGGTATGCATGTCATTTTGGAGCATCTGTTGTGCCCAATGAAAAAATATACAGAGGCACATCTGAAACCTCTGCCCCTTCACAAAGATTTCCAGCTGCTTCTAATCCTGAGCATTGTGAACTTATTTTAAGAGACAAAGACTCCTTTAAACCAATATCTATAATTTAGAGACTGGAAGGAGGGCCCTGGTGTCTAGAATGCACATGTGTTCTTCAGCTGTCCCCATCCTTAAATTCCCCACAGTGGCAGGTCTCTGCACAAGGTTTTCCACACTCGAGACTCACTGCTCAAGAGACAAGAAAGGAAATGGACCCCAAGGGAAGTGTGACTAAGTGGCTCTACTTCTGCTGGGTGGTGGAAGTAGGAGAGATGGGGTCATGATCACTTCAGAGGATATTCTGTTTGTAGAGAATGCCTCCTGGATTGCAAGAGTCATTTTCATTGTGTGTCACCCAGGCCCACTGGAGATGCCTCCTACTGTGGGTGCTCAGACTGAGAACTAGGTCTGTGAGTCCCAGGTGCTATTACTCTCTCCCCTGGTCCTCAAGTTGAAGAGCAAGGTTGGAGGCTGCCACTGCTCACTGATGTTGCTTTGGGCTCTGAGCTCCACGACGCCTTTCAGCCTCTCTTGCAGTTAGCTGGGGTCATGTAACTGAGTTCTGGCCAACACAATGTGACCAGAAGTGACGTGCACCACACTGAGCTTGGCCCATAAAAACCTCCCTTGCTGGATCCTCACTCTCTTTCCAAGTGGAGAGACTGAAAAGTCCTAGATAAGGTGGGGCATGAAATGCAAGAAGCCTGGGTTCCTGAACGGTTGCAAAGAAGAGAGCCCCCAACCGCTGCTGGACCTCATTTGGCCCTTGACTTGAATAAGCAATAAATATTTAGGTAAGAAGCCTCTAAAGTTTTAGGATTGTTTGTTACAATAGTTAACCTACTCTAATAGCGTGATAAATTTCCTTTACTCAACCAGATGGCTTAAACCTATGACACTGAACTGTATAATATTTGGAAACATGCATCAACAAACCCCAGGCAATGGCTTCAATTTTCCACCTTCTATGGAATGCTTTGGAATTGTGGACAGTACTAGTTATTGAATGGTCAATAAGACCCAACTATATCTTCTTTAAGAAATGACAGGAAACTTTTCTTCCAGGTATCATGGTGACTATCAGCACCCAACTTACTCTTCTAACAGGAATTTCTGCACCAAAATGACTCTTTAAGGCTCTATCAAGTTTCAAGTGGGTACGGACAAAGAATCCACAGAGAGCATTTACAACTGGAAATACAAGCTGTGTTCAACGGTCCCAGGCCTGAACCATTACCTGAAGACTTAGAATACCCAGCGGTGGATTCTACTTTAATTTTACATGTTAGACTTCTAGGAGTCTCGCATCTGTTTTCCAGCAGCCACAAAAGGCATTTTCTAATTGTTTCTGAATGAAAACCAGACACTTTTAATTTTCCTCCACAGAACATGCAGGCACTACACACACTCCAAATACAACGTGGCTCTCTTATTTTCTATAAATACTGTACTTTTTTCTCACTGGCAAGGAACAGCCTTTTCAAATCAAAATAATACTCCTAAAAAAAGTCAACATAGCTTGCTGAAGGTCAGCAAAGGAGCTTCGCCAGAGCACCAGGGACTCCAATTACATGTCTTTACCTGATGTACTTTCATAGGACGTGTAATTCAAAATCTGCAGACTGCCTTTCACGCTGTACACTATGCATTTTAGTAATGTATTTATGACGTCAAGCTCTTTCTTTTGTGGTTTCTTGATGCTACTCCTCAGTTTCCTGGTCTTTCCTCATGTGAGGCCCTGCATCAACCTTCAGCAGAATAGGGTACTTAAGAGTTTTGCAAGGCTTGTTTTGTATCCATTTTTCTCCTGCATAGAACTTTTGATTTTTCATCTGGTTTTAATTTCATACGACGATGTAGGTAAGGGCAAACTCTCAGACAGACCTGGTAATTACACCCTCATGGTAGCCCAACTGATGCACAGGAGATGTTTGCTAATTATAGTGACGTGGTGGCCCTCCTCCTCAGAAGGCTCGTTGTGCTTTCCAAGGTATCTCTTTTATTCCTTAATCTAGTTGCTTACAAAAAACATACATGACCAAACTGCTTTCTTGTAGCTAAGAAATGTTAATTTCATAAAATAGCCCCATGGGCTTCGGCAATAACAGTACACAGCACTGTTCCCCCTTAATTGGGGCACCACCAAATCTGTCCCCATTCTTCAGGGCTGACAACAGCCTTGTGTTTCTCCATGGGTCGGCCTTTGCAGATTCTAGTCTTGCCCTCTTGCTGCTCTGAGACTGCTGTATCATGAGGGCCTGCACAAGCCTCCTTGAGCATGGAAGACCACGTAGAGAGAGGGACCCAACCAACATCCAGACCCCTGCTAGTCATGTGAGTGAGGCCACCTTGGACAATCCAGCCATCCCAACTGTCACATGAGGGAGTCCAAGCAAGACCAGACAAAAACAGCCCCTTTAACCTACGGAATCATGGGAAAGAATAAATCATGGTGTTTTAAGCAACAAAGTTGGGGACGGTTTGTTACATGGCAATAGATAACTGAAACCAAGGGGAAGCAAACTGACACAGACAACTTACTTCTGGTAGATGTATCAATACAATCCCGAATGTCAGATGTCACTGGAAATAAAGATTAATTTTAAAAGCAATTAATATGTGGTTAATTGTGATGAACAGAATATACTTTTAGAGTATGAATGGGAAAATATGTTGAAATGCTGCACGGATAAGGATTTATGGCCCAGGATAAAACTTCCCATGACACGTATGACTCAAGTAGCCATGCCTCTAACAACTCAGACAAAAGTGAGCATGGTATGCGGATGTATCAATACAATCCCGAATGTCAGATGTCACTGGAAATAAAGATTAATTTTAAAAGCAATTAATATGTGGTTAATTGTGATGAGCAGAATATACTTTTAGGGTATGAATGGGAAAATATGTTGAAATGCTGCATGGATAAGGATTTATGGCCCAGGATAAAACTTCCCGTGACACGTATGACTCAAGTAGCCATGCCTCTAACAACTCAGACAAAAGTGAGCATGGTATGCTCTGAAAAGCTGGTGACAAAAACAGCAGCTCTTATGAGATGACAAAGGCACTGATGTTAAATATATAAGGTGAGTTTTAATAAAATTGTTTCATGAAATACAACAGTAAAAAGATGGCATTTCTAATTTAGCATATGATTTTATGTCATTTATCTGCAATCATAAATATGCATAGCTGAAAGATTTTTATGAGTTGACATTTGACTCTTTTATCCCATCACTAAAAATTTACATGTTCAAGTTGGCCCCCTCCAAAAAGCCCCTAAATTTGTTTTTGAATTTTCTAATTGGGGAAATAAGGGAATAGTTTGGGCATATGTGGCATTTTATAAAATAATAAAGCACAAAAGTATAATAAATGATTAGAGACTACAAGCTAGCAGAAAGTTTCTCTAAGGAAATATAAAAACATATTTATTTTCTGGGGACAATTGCAGCTAATTAAATTACCTACTGAGATGCCTGTTTATCCAATTCTTAAGCTATACTATTACAAGTGATAAAGGGAATGAAACAGTCTACTCTAATGTACGCTAAAACTCCTTGAGAAGCAAAGAGGTTGTGGGAACTTGTGGAAACCTTTAATTCCATTTATGGAGATTAATAAGGAATTTAAGTTGAACGTCAGCAAAAAAATGTTGCCTAACCTCATAAAAATATGCTCTAAATGGCTTTTCAGTCATCTAAGTATGACTCACCTACGGTATATATATCTTAAAAACCTTACTGAAAGACATGCCTTTAAAAATATTTTTTTCTATCAAAGTCACATATGTTCATTGTAGAAAACACAGAAAATTTAAAACTATGAAGAAAATATAATCTCCCCTAATCTCACCATTCAAATATGTCTAATATAGCTAACATTTATTCAGCACCTACTGTACGTCAGACAGTGGTCTAAATTTTTTACATATATTAATTCATTCAATCCACCTAAGCCCACGAGTCATGTATCATAATTATCCCTGTTTTTTACAAATGAGGAAACTGATGCAGACAGAGGTTAAGTAACTGTTAGTTATGTGGCCCCACAGCCAGGAAGGGGAAGATCTGCACATTCTGGCTGAAGACTACAAGCTCTGAATCACAACATACGCTTCTTTCACTTGGCTGGCATTCTGCTACTTCCAGTCTTTTTTCTACATTATATATGAAAATATAATGCATATTGGACATATATTGCAATCTTTTTTGTGTGTGTGAGGGACCTAATAACCATCTAGAAGAGTCTCACTTGTGCCATAAAGTCTTTCTAGGTACCTCCAACCCCACGCTGATTTCTCCTAAGTGACCAATTTAGCAATGTCAAGCATTTAGTATTTTACACTATGATGTTTAGCTCAATGTGTTTCACAGGTGACCGAGTGCAAAGACCACATCTTATTTTATTTTCATCTCCCAACTTTCTGATACCATCTAAATTTTTATAAATGCTAGAAACATTTGGGTGCTTGACACACTTTCAGCAGAGTGGTAAGCTAACAGGTAGTGTTTGAGTAACTGATTTTCAAAAAGCCTTTGGAAATATTCTAGACCCTGAGCTACCAATAAAAGATATGTCATCAGAAACTAAAGTTATGAGAAAAAACAAATACGATAAGACTAATCTGGAGTGTTTCTGCAGAAGTAACTATTAATGGGGTCAGTGTTGGAACAGGTCTTCATAGTTTTATAAATGACCTGAGGAAAAAACTATACAATAAAACTTCAGCCTTGACACCATTATTAAAAAATTATGGGCAGAGAAATGCAAAGCCAAAAAGAAACCAACAGAAATATTTTACAGGTCTCTCTGGATGACCAGAAAGCAGCAGGTAACTAGCATCTGGGCAAGAACACACCGATGTGTTTGTGTTTATGTAGTTGTTGAGAGCAATGACACTGCCTAGGTGTCAATCGCAAGCCAAACAACTCAGTGGATCTTCAGCAACTGATTTTTCTAGAAGATTTTTAAGCTAAATGAAAACAAATATTTCACATAGACAAAGACATAAAAAAGGCATTCTAAGACTCTCTTGCTTAAAGATCACTGTATGAAAACATGCACACACATTAACTTCATATAGTTATGTGGAATGTCATCAAAAGTGGTACTTCATGAACTCAAGCATTCACCTTACTTCCCAAACTGGAGTCTGCCACAGCAAATGTTACTTTCCTATATGCACTTGAAGTGTCTGGCACTTGTAGACACTCCAAGCTGTACTTTGGGATTCATATTTTACCTGGATAAATGCAAATACACACAGCTCATATTCATGGACAGCTTTAAGAAGGTAAAAATGACATCCAGAAAGAAACCCCAAGGGCTCAGGCTTGCTTTCTATTTTCAAGCATCATTAGGAAGTGGTATGCCAAGACACACAGCACGCAGAGCAGAGAGGGGACCAGGAATCTGATTTCAGCAGGTAAGCAATCCAGAACCCTGCACCTCCGAGGCCAGTACCGGGTGTGGCACCCAGCCTATGACATTTCCCAGAGCCCGCAACAGAACTGCTTAATGCACACGTAACTGGTCCATCGCCTCCACAGAACCGAAAGGGCAGCTTCTGCAGTGAGATGCAGGCAGCGCCTGAGCGATGAGGGAGTTTCTTCTTGTACAAAGTAGGCAAAATTGAGTCTTGCATTGAAAACAAAAAGCATATTGCATCCAGACTTTAAACTTATTCTTGCATGCTTGCAATACTATATGGCTGTGTGTGTGTGTGTGTGTGTGTGTGTGTGTGTGTAGGTGCTGGTGAGTGTGTGTATATATATTTTTGTTCAGTCTTAACTGGCATTTTTATCAGACTCCAGACTTTAAACTTATTCTTGCATGCTTGCAATACTATATGGCTGTGTGTGTGTGTGTGTGTGTGTGTGTGTGTGTGTGTGTGTGCAGGTGCTGGTGAGTGTGTGTATATATATTTTTGTTCAGTCTTAACTGGCATTTTTATCAGACAAAGGATTCAATATTTCCTTTAGGCTTTTCACCTCTTCCAGGGAAGGCTCTAAATTTAGCTGGCACTGACATGCCACAGGCATGTTTCATAAAACCAGACCAACTATTTAACTTAGAAATGCAGTGCACTATAGGGAGAGGATTCAGCAAAGTCAATCCTTGGGGCTACAACATAGGATATCTGATACTTTAACATTCTTTTTTGAATACTAGTCAAGTGCAGTAGTGAGAAGGGGGGAAAGGGTAGAACAAGGAGTTTGATCTGCAACTGACTGTGAACAATCAATGGAGATCACTCACTACCTTTAGACCAGCCTGATACTTCA
>NW_007729502.1:0-8506 GCF_000696425.1 Galeopterus variegatus
GCTTACATTGAACCTTGATGGCAGAAAATTGTAATGGAAAGAAACAATCTCTGCTGGGAGCTCTGAGACCTGGGTTCTTTTTGTTGCATCTAATATTTACTTCCATTGCTGGGTCATTCGTTCGGCAGTATGAGAGATTTGTCTTAATTTTGTTTTGGGAAATTTCGTTCTTAATTACAAACATTGGTCCTAGCCTCAAGGAACTTCCAATCTAATTTAAGGAGAAAAGGCATATGGAATTATTCTTTAGTCACTGAAGAAATTAATTGTTTCAAACTGACTCTTTTGGGTGGTCTAAGGGATGCTTTTGCCTGCCCACTTTATCCAATTTTAGTAATTTTTAAAAAATCCTACTGAATCGCCTTGTTTTGTCTTTGTGTTACAGCCGTTGCCAACCATAGGCTTTAAGAGATAAAAGTACTTGGCATTCAGCTCTCTCATTCTGTAGACAAAAGCACTCAGATCCACAGATATCACTGCAGTCGCAGGTGTAAAAGGCATCCTCTTCCAAACGTATCAAAAACTCACTTGCATCTAATTAGTCATAGTTACTGACTGAAAGAAGATGGAAAATACTGAATCACTTTATAACAGTTGTGTTGTCAAAAAATACATCATTTTGTTTCTATAAATATAGTATAATGCATTTCCAGTACTGTATTAGAAGCTTTAATATATATTAACAAACTGGAAAAGATAAATTTTGAAGAAATATTACTGTCATGTCCATGCATGCAGTATAATTTACCACTTTCAGTGAACATGTCAGAGTACATTAAATGCTCCCCAATTCTTCTGTGAAATTACATATTTCTTAGACATATGCATTTTATACACCAGCAATACATGTAATAACCTTTTAAATCTCACATAACTAAACCGTCCTTTGCAAACACTCCTTCCACCCTTTAGAAATAATCACTTGTAAACAATGTTCAGAATGGCTAAAGGGATTTTTTTCCTCCATTACCAAGGAAAGCCACTGGAGAGAGGGGGAGGAACTTTTAGAGGTGGGGGTGGAAAATGTCAGAGATAAGAGCTATTGCTGCCAGAATCCTACACCCAGTGGCCGGTTAGTGACTCAGTTTGGAGGGCATTTGAGAGAGAGGCTCAGCTGGAGCTTTAAAAAAAAAAAAAAGAGTACAAATCTGTTCTCAGCAATTAAGAGCCTCCATTTTAACCTGGGCCAAGTGGGTGGACCTGCCCCTCCTCTGTAGCCCACATGGTCCTCAGCTGCACTTGACTTTCATCTTATTCTGAATTTACCAGTTCAAAACAAAAATAGGGGGCTGGGAAGCATGTGGGAACTGCCCCAGGCTGCACACCACACCCCATATCTGAATGGGAAGTATGCTATTAGTCCATAAAATTGCTCTCTGGGTTTTCCTTGGCTTGTAAAGTACTTTTTGTACATATATATATATATTTAAAATAGCTTGGTTTTGAATTGGCCAGCAGACCTGTCTGTTTGCTCAGCTTGATCTAAATTGGCTCTTGCTTCCCACTTCAGGTGGCTTTTCAGTTTGACTGTGCTCTTCACCCTCCAGGAAGAGAACTTAGCCCCTATTTAGCATTTTTGCTGACAGAGAACCAGCAGGCTTGCTGTTTGAACCTACATTTGAACATATTATTTGGCCAAAAAAAGGAAACAAAACAAAACAAAAAAACCTCTCCCTTTTAGCTTTGTTGAATTTGGTTGCTTTATTTTGGGCCCAAATGCTCCTCTGTCATATTGTTTTATATTCCTCCGGAATTCACTCTTCTGTGGGTTTTTCAGCAGAATTCTCTCTGCATTGCCAGCTTTTATGAACAAATGGGTGACAGTTTGTGTTCTGAATGGAGCATTTATCCATTGTAATACAGAGATGGAAACACCTATAGAGTGTCCACAGCACACAGATACGGATACTACCTCCATGGAAGACTGCATTTTGAAAACAAAATTATCCCTTAATCTCTTAAATCAATCAAACCTTCACACTTAGTAGTTACGGTGTCAATGGTGAACATGCGTATGCTTCTAATAGAGTAATAATTAATCATTACTGTGCAGGTGCAATATTGTATATTAAGATTGGCAGTTCAGAACTATATGTAGAATATCAAGGAGAAAAACTAGTAACTTTCCTTCCCATAAGTCAAATTCAAGCAACATTTTTCTTTAAACTTAATTTTGGGATTCTGTATTTGATTTAATGTAGATAAACAAATTTGGGAGAACAGAGTTTTGTAAAAATTGCCCTTTACAGAATTGCTGGGGTGTTTGTGGTTACATATTGATCTAGTTTAGAAGTTGTGAGTGAAACGAGGTGGGATGAGTAGGTGGACAAAGAGACAGTATAAAGAATTACTGCTGTTAAAGAAAAATTAGAGCTTGATAGAAAAGTGGTCAAAAAAGATTTTTTTTTCAGGAACTATTGCAATAGGGGAAAAGAGACCTCGGTATAGAACTGGGGTCAATTCTGAATATAGCATGGACAAGTGGGGATTTATACCCAAGGATTAGGGTGTGGGGGGGTCAGTGGATGGAAAATTCCCAAGAGGAGACATCAGGGATATGGAGGGATTTTGGTTAGACAGACCAGACAGGATCCTTGCTGAAGGCAGGCCAGAGTGATCAGCATGGAGGACGAGGAATTGGACCAGATGCCAAGGGTGATCAGACATCAAGGGTGGGGAATTCTCTCTAAATTGGCTTAGCAGGATTCTTGCTAAAACTGGGCAATGCAGGCCATTCAGGATGGAGGCCAAGGCTCAGGTCTAGAGGGCTTAGAGGAGCGTGATTGAAGCTCAGTCAAAGAGAGAGTCTTTACCTTCACAAAGATACATGATTATTATTTTAATTGGGTTCGGTTGGGTATATTTTAATGAAAAATCCCCAATTTTTAATGCTTAACGCAATAGAAGTTTCTTTCTTGCTGGCCTTTGTCTGTGGGTAGGAGAGGAGGGAGTTTGTTTTACACAGTCATTCTTAGAACCTGGCTAATGTAGGCTTCACCATCGTATACCTATACTTTCTGGAACAATCTACCCCTTTTCATTACTATGGCAGGGGAAGAGATTAGAGAGCTGTACCAAGGCTTTTCGTTGCCTCATCCTAGAAGTCGCACACATCACTTCCTCTCACAGCTCATGGTCCAGAACCAGTTCCATGGTCCCACTTAATGACATAGTGGGCTGGGAAGAGTGGGCGGAGGGGGATATTTGGTGAAGGTTATGTGGGTTCTACATTGTGTTAGTCCGTTTGTGCTGCAATAACAAAACACCCGAGACTGGGTAATTTATAAAAAGCAAATTTATTTTCTTACGGTTCTGGAGCTAGGCAGTCCAAGATCAAGGTGCTGGTAAGGGTGTCTGGTGAGGGCTGCTCTGTGCTCTCAAGACGTACCTCATTGCTGCACCCTCTGGACGAAAGCAAAAGAGCAAGAGGGCCCAAGCCTCTGTGAAGCCTCTTTTGTAAAGGCCTTAGTCCCATTCATGCAGGAGGAGTCCTCATGGCCTAGTCACACCTTAAAGGCCTCACCTCTTAATACCATCACACTAGCCATGAAGTATCAATACCTGGATTTTGGAGGGGACACATTCAAACCATAGCACACGTTTACGCTTACACATCTGTCTGCAATAAATAACTTCTGTTTCTTTTGAGAGCAAAGGCAAGGGAAAATGTTGAAATATAGAATACAAATATAGGGAAATATTTAAATTGCTCAAATTGTTTCTTGTAATTTCAAGTCTGCATAAATAATAAGACATATTTAAATCATCAAGTAAAATAGTTACATGAAACTTCCTTACCCCAGACACAAAAATTCTCAAATGATAGATATGGAGATCCCCTATTTTCACAAGTTTAGTGTCCTTTGAACTTAAGGTGTTTTGAAAGGTGACAGCCTATGATACTTTTTTGAAGTATCCCTTTTGGGGAAATGCTATAAGAAGGGGCTGCATTAGCTCAGCAGTAGTGATTCTTCTGCCTAGATTGATATACGAGGGTACATCAGAAAGTGCATATATCCTTGCATATATTAAAAAAAAGTGTTTAGGTGGATTGTGCTCTCTGCAGTACGGCACAGGCCCCATGACTCCCTATTGTCTGACCCCAATTTGTTTCCTAATTTTATGTTACGTATTGGGGCTCCTGAATTCATAATCTTTGTGGAAAATGTGTGACGAAAGCCCCTCTGACTCATTGGAAGTATGTGAAAGAAACTGTTTGCCTTTTGAACCAGTTTCTTAGCAACCAATAGGGAGATTTACTAGTTATTTCAGAGAAATTAGTGAATAAAGTGGACGTGCAGTGCAAACTCTGCTAACTCTGGCAATACTGGACATTTAAAAGGTTAAAAAAGCCTCTATTACAGCAAAAGGAAAATGGCAATTATGTAAATAGGAGGTTTTACTATATTACTTCTGTTAATCTCATATCCCCAAAGGAGTAAACGGTTTTAGTGTGTGGTGTACAACACAGAGCCATTAAGTCCATAAAAGCAATATTTAGTGGGAGAAATAGAAAAGTCTGATTTAATTTAAAATTGATGCATCATGGGAAGCATCTGGCTTTTCAATATCAGCACTTCAGAGCCATGAATGTGGAGCCGGTAAGATTCCCCCGGACTCAGATGGGGAGCCTGGAAAGACCTCCGGGCGGATGTCGCTGTTATGGTGGGTCTGAAGCCAGACCATTTTCTCTTTAACCAAGGCACACCATTGGGAACGGATAATGTTTGATATCCACATGTCAAGTCGGTTAGAATGAACTAGTTTGCTGAACAGCTGAACCCAATTTTACAAACTCAAGCTCATTTGGGGTCTTCGATTCCTTCTCGGCATGCTGATTTTCAAGCTGGTGCCCATTAGCTGCTCATATTAAAATGCTATGAAAGCAAAGCATCTTGTGTGAGTGGTTGAGCAAACTCTATTATACAGTAATTATACTATCAGTATAGAATCTAATTTTATATGGAGGAGGGGTTTTTAACCAAATCAAAGAGGAAAACTCATGAACAGTATTTTTTCATTATCACTATGGGATGGTAAAATTGCAGAACTATGCTAACTCGAGAGGCTATTTTTAAGCCTGTTTCTCCTAAATAAAATTAACTCTAATTCTGCTGGATTTTAAGAAATCTTAGCCATTATGACAATGACTGTAGATTCCAAGGGGTTGCCTCTCCTTGCTGCTTATTGAACACGCAAAAATTTCTCTGTCAATGACCAATCACAGTCACACTTGCTCCATTATTCATGCTGTTTTAAGCATCATTGAGACACTAGGCCTCAGGGTTACAAATGAATAGGACCATCTCAGAAACAATTCTTGCTGACAGTGGGTGTTTTGCAAGATGAGGGAGGGGGTCAGGAAGACCCAGTTAGCTGTAGTATCAACTGAGATACTCAACTTACTTAGGATGTAATAAGATTGGTTATGTCATTTGTGGAATTTAATTAAATACTTATTATTAAATGCTCACCACGTGTAGGGCATTATGTGAGGACTGTGTACTATTTAAAGATGAGGAAGAGTAGGGTCTGCACTGGGGGAATGCATAATCTAATGTAAATTGGTTGCATTTGTTTATTGATTGCTACATAAATATTGGGAATTAAATTAATTACAAAGAAAGGGATTATCCAGTGTGTGGATTATCTAGGCTCTTTATTGCTCCTTTTCCTCTGACTACAGCTCCCTTCTGCCTCCTCAGGGAGAAAGATGAAAAGAAATAAATGGAGACAGAACATAAAAGCTAATTTGCTGCTTTTTAGCAGACCTGGAAAACTGGGTAGTTTGGAGCAAGAAAATTTGCCAGTTAGTTAGAACAGGAGTTATGGATTAGATGATTTTTGTTTGTCTGATGCTTATTGACAGATAGATAATATATTTATAGTCATTTGCTATACACACAATATATGTACAGAACATTTCTGTATACAAATATATGAATATTTTGAATATCTACATGGTACACATCCTGCACACACTTAGTGGGGTGTGTGTGTGTGTCTGTCTCTGTGTGTGTGTGTGTGAAAGAGCATGCCTAATGTCTATGTTCTGTTAGAGCTAAAGCAAGAGAAAAAGCAAATCCAGTAATCAGGCTTCAGTCTGTATTTCCACAATATAAAAAATGATTATTTTTTTGAGTTCTTTATTCAGGTATAGGGCTAGCACCACGAGTCTCTGGTTCTTTTGTGAAATGTGAGGCTTGCACAATAAAACATACTTATGGAAAGCAGATTTTCATTTATTTAATGAGTATGGATGCATTAATGTACATAGGAAAACTCAACAAAAGAAAAAATAAATCTTTGTAATAAAATAAAATCTGAAGCTGGGTGAACTTATCCACTGCATCATCTGTCTCTGACACACATCACCACTGGAAAGTCTTCTGCCAAGAAATATGCCATTTTTATCATCATTGTTTACTCTGGGTTCTTTTCTTTTTCATACTGGAGAAGAGAAGTTCTACTTCCAGGAGGAGCTCTGGCTACCCAACGGGCCAGAGCTTCAGGGGAGAAGGTGATGCCCCCAGAGAAGGGTCGGAAGGAAGGAGAGGATGCTGTCCCCTCCTCTTCCCTTCACATTATCTGGCCAAATCCCCTCAGAGGGAAATAGGCAAGTCTTCAAGCCTAGTGCGCTCCCCTCAAGATTTGATCCTCTTGGGCCGGCCTCGTGGCTCGCTCGGGAGAATGCGGCACTGGTAGTGCCGAGGACGTGGGTTCGGATCCTATACAGGGATGGCCGGTGCACTCACTGGCTGAGCGTGGTGCAGACCACCCTGTGCCAGGGGTTGCGATCCCCTTACCAATCAGAAAAAAAAAAAAAAAAAAAGATTTGATCCTCTTATCTTAATCCAGTAGTTACCAATCTTTTGCTATATGAATGATAGCACTTTTCAACCTCAAAAGTTCACGGACTCCCATGTGATAACTGGTTCCAGGTTTCTATCATCCTTTCAGGTCATGACTCGAGAGAGAGTTTGCCCCCCCACCCCCACCCCCATACTCAGGTTAGGAAAGTTCTGGGGAAGATCGTTACTGACTTGGGCTGCACATCTATCCCTTCCTCAAACAAACATCGGGTCCAGCTCTCCAGGCAAGATCGGCCCCTTCTGAACCTCATGAAATGGGTTCCTCACCAAAAAGGTCAGTTTTGTAGCCAGGATGAATGAGACAGGATGATGAGCTGGCAAAAACAGTAAATGTTTCCCACATTTACAAAAGTGCTTTGAAAAATTGTGTAACAATATATAAATGTACAGCGTTGACCGCTTTCTCTCGTTCTGCTATAGACCTGAAATATTGATAAGAAGTAGAGCATTATGTTAACAGATATAGCAAATATGGAAGCAGTGTGCCCCACTACACAGTTTTTAGTGTAATGGGAGATTTAACCTACGTGTAGCAGTTTCTAGTGCATGTAGAGTTAAATCTCACATCATTTCTTTTTTCTCAATCTTTTCTTTGTGTGTGTGTTAAAAATTTATTTGGATATATATTAAAAATGACTAGAAGGTTATATACAGAGAAGTTTGGGGAGTAGAAAGGACTACATTTTTTGATACGTTTGATTTTTTTAAGTATAAATTGCTTTTTGTATTTAAAAATAGCTAACAGTAAATAGAATTCTTTAAAAAATTTTTTTCATTTTTAAGTTTTTATTCATTGAAACGTAATTGATTGTACATATCTGTGGGGTACAGAGTTGAACATCTACACCTGTGTGCAGTATGTTTTTTCACAATCTTGCTCCACCCAAACCAGAGTCCTTGCACTTACACGGGGTTCTGGGATCTCTCTGGCTTCTGGACCCATTATAGGTTCAGTTCCTGCTCTCTGGAAACTTCCCCCCTTCCCAGCTCACCACCTCTGTGTTGTGTGTACTCCCACTTAAACTTTAGATGCTGGTGTCCCCCAGCCTGGATTAGATGTCCCTGCCCTGCATGGGTCCTGTACCTCCTCTACCAGGTCACAATGCGAATCCTTGCTCTTTAAATCACCTTTCCTATTGGGATGCTAAGCTTCACATCACCAGCCACATCTGCTCATGCACGATCATGTTCCTAGAGGTTACAGCAGCACCTGGGACATGATGTGCACCTAACACATACTCATTTACATAGTATATGTGTCAAGAAATAGTATATGTGTCAGCCTGCTCTAGGGAGAGTGTTATCAAAGAGAGTCAGGAGGTGTTTTTTTTTTTTTTTTTACCTCTTCTTACTCCTTGAATGATTTTTATGTAAGGCTTTGCATCACTTTTCCACCTTAGATAAATAATCACACCCTAATGGGGTTGGTGGGCTGGAAGCTGGCCCTTCGGAAGGGGCTCCTGGCAGAGAGCTGGGCTCCTGGAGGTAGCACCCATCAGCTCTTTTTGATCAACTCTCCTATTTTCTACCTGTGACCCTAACTACTTAGGAGAGATGTGAATGCCATGCAGGTACCTCAGAATATGGAAAAAAAAAAAAAAAAAAAAAAAAAAAAAAAAAAAAAAAAAGAATTT
>NW_007729502.1:9105-28916 GCF_000696425.1 Galeopterus variegatus
AAAAAAAAAAAAAAAAAAAAAAAAAAAAGAAGAAAAAAAAGCATTTGAAGGCCCCTGAGTGAAATGACTGATTGGGCTAACTCTGAATTTCCAGTACACCTGAAGTGGAATAATGGTCCCAGAGGTAATATTATACAACAGGAATATGGCAAGCTGGTCTCTTTTCCCTCTGAAAGCCATATTTTTACCACTAACATTCAGAAAACTGCTTATCTGGGCGGGGGTTCATGTGATTAGGTTAGACATGGGGATGCCGGCAGTGGCAATTTGTACTGATTTTCTTTTCTTAAAAGATGCGTTTAGAAAACATTCAGGTCCTGTAATGCAAAATATACATTTATTTTATTTTTTACAGTACATCTTTAAAATGGCAAATCATAAACTACTGACCTTAAGAAAAATTCAATAAATCATTAAAAGGCTGCTGCTTGCAAGCCCAGTGCTGACTAATTCCTTACACTTGGCATTATCAGATACATTAAGACTTTAGTCACCCTCACCAGCAGCCTAAATATTGCACACTGTGGCAGGCTTCTGCTGAATGCAAGCCTCTGAATCACGGCGATAGGATTTTCTTTTGCTTCCAAATGTATTATTTATGTATTTATTTTCTAGGGATGAGTAGGTGGATCCCAAAGCACTAGTTTTTCTGCAGCCCATGGGTGAAACATGCCCATTTGCAGAGAGGTGCTCCCTACTGCAAACTTTTTCTTTTATTTTTTCTTCCCCTGGACTTAATTATTCTTACCTGAGAAAAATAATAGAAGGATTGAGAGCCAAAAATGTCACCCTCAGGCTAGTCTTATTTCAGGAGACTAAATGTGAGGATAAATACTTTTATTTTGCTTTTCTTTTTTTGTTGGCTGTGATTTTTGAATTTCAGTTATTTGAATTAGAAAACTAATTACCTCTCACTTTAACAATTCAAATGATACAGATATATGTAAGGTAGTTGAAAGTCTTCTCAAATTGCTTTTTTCTCTCACCCATCTGACCCCTATACTTTCCTAATTTTATATATTTTTTGTGATTATATAAACATATAGGTGCAGATATAGGAGCTTTGTTTTCATTCTATTTAGAAATATTTATTTATTTATATAAGTGGCTCTTACTAAACATATCATACCATAACTTGCTTTTGCTTTATTTATTAATTTTTTAACTCAACATGTTGTGGCTATCTCCTGTCATTCCGTTTTCTAAACTCTACAGGACTTCTGTCTGTGCCATGAATCTGGCGTTTGTGTACCCTGGTATGTTCCTGTATTGGCTCCCATTTCATGCATGCCTGTTTTCTGTCTCTGACTCGGTTTAAAGGCCAAGACAGCATCATTTCCCCTTTCCCCCAGTGCTCAAACTCAGTAACCGACTGTTTGGAGCTGTTTCTAACCAACTCTTAGGGCAGAATTTCAGTTTAGTTTAAATGGAGTCCTTTTTGGAGGCACATGCTTGGGAGCCACGCATTTTGTGTTCCCAGGCCACTAGCCAATTCCCCCACCAATGTGCAGAGCTAAGTATCTACGAACCGAAGTGAAGCAATTACATAATTACCAAGGTAATTCCGTGGAGGAAGGGAGAGTGCCCAAATGTCTCAGGTGATACTGGCTGAGGAATGGGAGGGAACATTTCTTTCATGAACATGTTTCAAAGATATATGGATGGATCCTCTTGAGGAGGGTGGCATCTTGCCTACTTGGTAAAATTTCCCCAGCTAATTGTGAAAGTCACCCTCCCTGTTTCAAGATTATTACTACGGAAAGATATGACACATCAAGGCACTGAGCTGGAGTTTGGGAGGTCAATGCTGAGTAAAAATATATAAGGCTCCTGCCCTCATATGGTTTAGAGTCTATGTTAATTTCCTAGGGCCACTATAACAAAGTAACAGTTCATGAATTTGGTGGCTTAAAACAATAGAAATTTATTCTCTCACAGTTCTGGAGGCTAGAAATCTGAAATCAAGCTGTCAGCAGGGTCATGCTTTCTGAAGACTCCAGGAGAGGACGCTTCCTTGTCTTTTCTAGCATCTGGTGACTCCAGGTGTTTCTTGGCTTGTGGCAGTGTAACTCCAATCTCTGCCTCCATCTTCACAGGGCTGTTCTCTCTCTTGTGTCTCTGTGTCTTCCTAGGTGTTCTCCCTGTGTGTCATTGTCTGTGTCCAAATTTCCCTCTTCTTATGATGACATCAGTCATATTGGATTAAGGCTGACCCTAATGACTGCATCTTAACTTGCTTAAATCTGTAAAGACACTTGTCCCAAATAAAGACACATTCACAGGTTTTTTGGGGGACATGGTGCAACCCAAAACAGAGTCTAAGGTTTCACATTTAGTCAAATCATTAGGGAAACTGGTGCCAAATAAACAAAAGGAGAAGAGCTACAGAGGAGAGACAGGGAGTTCCAACAGCTCACACAAAGAGTAGACCTGGGCAGGGTGCTGGGAAGCAATCCTTGGCTGAGTAAGTACTAACTAGGTGCCGAGGGGAGGGAAGAGCAGGTTTGGGCACAGCAACCAGCACACGCAATGCCCCGAGGAAGGAGAAGATCATGAGTACCACAGACTTAAGTAACTGGAGCGAGCAAAGGGGTGAGATCAGGATGATTCATGCTGCAGAGATTCGCAGTCACTGGACCATGCAGGGCCTGGAGATCGACGTTGGGCAATTGTATCCTCCCAAGAGAACAGGAAGCTACTGAAGGATTTAAGCAGAAGGTTTTGCATGTCAGGGCAAGCACTCCTGCTGGGGCCATGCAGACTGTATGAGGGTAGGTCAGAAGGAAGCTCTGGAGGTGTGAGATGACGCAGATTAGACTGGGGTGGTGGAGCTGGAGATCTGTGGATGATAACAGATTTCAAAAAATGTCATTTGGAGGATGAAACAAAATAGAAACTGGGGACCGATTGGAGAGGGTGAGGACCTAGCCAAGGCTGGCATGGAGGTTGTTGGCCTGGGAAGGCTGGTGATGACTTCACCCAGTTCTGAAAGGGAAAATCCTGGGAGCAGTTGTGTTTGGGCTGACGTTAAGACATCCTGGAGGAGACCTTAAGCAGGGAGTTGGACACCAGGGCCCTGCTGGAGGCAGCTAACAATTCATTCCATAATTGAAATTTATTTTTTTTNCCAGCTAATTGTGAAAGTCACCCTCCCTGTTTCAAGATTATTACTACGGAAAGATATGACAGATCAAGGCACTGAGCTGGAGTTTGGGAGGTCAATGCTGAGTAAAAATATATAAGGCCCCTGCCCTCATATGGTTTAGAGTCTATGTTAATTTCCTAGGGCCACTATAACAAAGTAACAGTTCATGAATTAGGTGGCTTAAAACAATAGAAATTTATTCTCTCAGAGTTCTGGAGGCTAGAAATCTGAAATCAAGCTGTCAGCAGGGTCATGCTTTCTGAAGACTCCAGGAGAGGACGCTTCCTTGTCTTTTCTAGCATCTGGTGACTCCAGGTGTTTCTTGGCTTGTGGCAGTGTAACTCCAATCTCTGCCTCCATCTTCACAGGGCTGTTCTCTCTCTTGTGTCTCTGTGTCTTCCTAGGTGTTCTCCCTGTGTGTCATTGTCTGTGTCCAAATTTCCCTCTTCTTATGATGACATCAGTCATATTGGATTAAGGCTGACCCTAATGACTGCCTCTTAACTTGCTTAAATCTGTAAAGACACTTGTCCCAAATAAAGACACATTCACAGGTTTTTTGGGGGACATGGTGCAACCCAAAACAGAGTCTAAGGTTTCACATTTAGTCAAATCATTAGGGAAACTGGTGCCAAATAAACAAAAGGAGAAGAGCTACAGAGGAGAGACAGGGAGTTCCAACAGCTCACACAAAGAGTAGACCTGGGCAGGGTGCTGGGAAGCAATCCTTGGCTGAGTAAGTACTAACTAGGTGCCGAGGGGAGGGAAGAGCAGGTTTGGGCACAGCAACCAGCACACGCAATGCCCCGAGGAAGGAGAAGATCATGAGTACCACAGACTTAAGTAACTGGAGCGAGCAAAGGGGTGAGATCAGGATGATTCATGCTGCAGAGATTCGCAGTCACTGGACCATGCAGGGCCTGGAGATCGACGTTGGGCAATTGTATCCTCCCAAGAGAACAGGAAGCTACTGAAGGATTTAAGCAGAAGGTTTTGCATGTCAGGGCAAGCACTCCTGCTGGGGCCATGCAGACTGTATGAGGGTAGGTCAGAAGGAAGCTCTGGAGGTGTGAGATGACGCAGATTAGACTGGGGTGGTGGAGCTGGAGATCTGTGGATGATAACAGATTTCAAAAAATGTCATTTGGAGGATGAAACAAAATAGAAACTGGGGACCGATTGGAGAGGGTGAGGACCTAGCCAAGGCTGGCATGGAGGTTGTTGGCCTGGGAAGGCTGGTGATGACTTCACCCAGTTCTGAAAGGGAAAATCCTGGGAGCAGTTGTGTTTGGGCTGACGTTAAGACATCCTGGAGGAGACCTTAAGCAGGGAGTTGGACACCAGGGCCCTGCTGGAGGCAGCTAACAATTCATTCCATAATTGAAATTTATTTTTTTTATTATTTATTTATTTATTTATTTTTAAAAGATGACCGGTAAAGGGATCTTAACCCTTGACTTGGTGTTTTCAGCACCACGCTCAGCCAGTGAGCTAACAGGCCATCCCTATATGGGATCCGAACCCGTGGCTTTGTTGTTATCAGCACCGCACTCTCCTGAGTGAGCCACGGGCCGGCCCCCATAATTGAAATTTAATGCATACCTGGACAAAGAAGTTCGGTGCGGGGGGGTGGGTCTGGCCTCCACTTCTCATGCTGAGGGTAAGATCCTGGGGTCTTAGGGATTCAAAACTGGTTTTAAAACACAAGGCAGATCATTTCCTACTAGCCATGTTAACTGTAATATTGGTAGCTATCATGGGACAGAGTGGCGGAGGAGGGGACTGCAGGGCCTGCTAATTGGTACAAAGGCTCAGTGAATGGGTTCTTTTAGACAAGGTGAACTGAGGGGACAGAAATGGCACACGATTCAGCAAATTTTACTTTTTCCATAAAATATTTCACTAAAATAACAGGGTGAGCAATCAATGATGTCTGATTGCTGTTTTGTTTTGCACCACAGAGCAAGACTTATATAAGTCTTCTAAAAGAGCCTAGTGAGGTACCACGTCCTCTAACCTTGCAAGCTTCCTCTCATCCTTACACAGATTTACTGTCCACGCTGTCCTCTTGAAAACATCTCTTTCCTACCTCTACAGTTCCTTGGCATTTTCCCTCAGCTGTCCCGGGAGGCACTTGGAATCTGAGTGTTAAAAATTTGGTAGCCCTTTCTCTTGCTGCTGGTCTTTGTCCAGGCTTGTGGCCGAGTGGCTTCCTTACTGAGCTTGCCTGCTTGCACCTCCCCAATCGGCTCTCTCCTGCAGGAGACAGAGCTGCTTGCTTTTCCTTGGGGCTGGTCTCACTCTGCTCTGGGAAGCTCTGAACTGCCTCTTACTGCCAGGGCCTCTTTCTTCCATCCCACCTTGCTTTGAGTATGCAGACTTCTTCCAACGCTGACAAAAAAAAGCTGACACTGCACCTCCCCAATCGGCTCTCTCCTGCAGGAGACAGAGCTGCTTGCTTTTCCTTGGGGCTGATCTCACTCTGCTCTGGGAAGCTCTGAACTGCCTCTTACTCCCAGGGCCTCTTTCTTCCATCCCACCTTGCTTTGAGTATGCAGACTTCTTCCAACGCTGACAAAAAAAAGCTGACATCTGTAGTATATCTCTTTCTCTCAAGTCTGGCTTTGATCCTGAGACAATTTCTTTCCAAGTGGGAGAAAAGTTACCTTAGCAACTAAGTGACTAATTAACTCAATTAACTTTTCCTCTCCTCCTTTAGCAATATTCAATTAACATTCAATCGCTTCTTTGCTATGCTCTGTGGCTTTGTAACCAGCATAGCAAACAGCCGGAAAGGACCCAGGAGTGCAGAGGAGTGAGGTGAGGACCGTCTTAGAGGGGCCACAATGTACAGAGAGAAACCCCAAACCCGGCGATGGCTCCTCCATCCCTCCCCTTTTTTGGGCATATTTTAAGGCCTCTGGATGCAACTTAGATGCAGCCCCTGGGGATGGAGGAGATAGGGACAAAACTCTGAGGTCACAGAGATTAAGTTCCTGGCATTTAGCAGAATGGAGGCTCAGGAGCAGAAATAGGTAGACTTAAGGAAAAATCAAGTTAGTCTATTTTGCATTTTGAGTTTATGGACAGAGGTTTATATTACAGTTGTCAAAAGTAATGGAAGGCAATGAAGTGACACCTCCTAAATTCCTAAACTGTTCTTACTGTGAAGGTCGGCAATAGAAGGTGGTCTCTCCCTAAAAGACTGGGAGGGGAAATGCTCTGGATTCTATTCTTCCTTCCCTTCTAGCAAGTGGAGAAATAGTCTAGTCTCCATATTGGTTTTGAAACCCAGATATTTTCCTCACCTTCTCCAGATGTAGAAACAAGTTGCTCAATCAATCCGAAATTCTCAATGCTATATCCATCCCTATGTTTGCTTCTTTAGCCTCATTATCACCTACCCTAGACAACTTCTCCGTCCTGCACCTGACCATGCATTTCTTATCTGCATCATCCTTTCTGGAATGAATAGGGTAAGAATTTATTCTATTTTGCCAAACCAATCATTTAGGTAAAATAAGCAAATTTTACACAGAATAATCTTAGTGACCTCTTGGCGGGTGCTCATTCCCTGTTATGCACAGAGTACTTGGATTATCTCATTAGAAATGCCCTGTGATCCAGATGTGTCTGTCCCCATTTTACAAATAAGGGCACTGAGACCACACGTGGAGTCACCAAAGATCTGGGATTTGGATCCAGGTCAGTTTTATGCCAAAGACATTTACTCAGTTAGAAACTATGCTGCTTACAGGGAAGAGAAATAATTTTCATACTTAAGCACATGTCTTCCCTAAATGCTGTGTGCAAGGATGCTCTGAACTTGACTGGTTATCAAATAAAGCTGATGCTTCCAGAGGTGCAAGTCGAGTGTGTATACGACGGGCTGATCCTACATAAAATTCTAAGTGGTGAGATTCATCTGTCCTGGCCCATTGTATAACATAACTGTGTATACACTGTGTTTATTTATGAGCAACTAACTCTGGGATCCAGGGATGCTGGACTTATCAAATAAAATTATAAGATGTTGCTTATAAGATAAAAAATAAATAATTTTTAGTGAAAGTATGTCCTATGCAGGATTTGGGACATACTTATACTAAACAAAATTTGTTGTTTATTTGAAATTCAAATTCAACCTGACATCCTGCATTTTATCTGGCAAACTTCCTGGGACTGTGTTCTGTCACTGTAAAGTAGGTGCTTCTATTCTTCACCATCCTGCCTCACACTGAGCCCTGCCATGGCTAAGACCAAGAAGAATCACACGCACCATACAGGCACACACACAGGTACCGACTAGCACACAGTGATCAGAGCAGTGCCCAGGAGGACACCCAGGGGGGAGTTTTGCTCCATCTGGCCTTCCCCTCTCTCCCACTCAGTGCTGGCTGGCTGGGGGCCACCTGGGTTGGCTCTTCTTCTTGCTGCCTGTCATCAGCCTTTCCCTGCCTGATACCAAATGTGCTAATCACCACCTTTCATCCTCAGTACATGGGTGCAGATGATTCTGGGTCAGAATGTCAGAGGTGGAAAGACTCTTTTCATAAGTGAGGAAGCTGAGGACCTCATGAAAATCACTTGTTCAAAGTCACACTGCTAATAGGGGCAGAGCTGGAACTGGAACAAATGTTCAGCCAGGACTTCTAACTCAGGTGGATCTGCCTTACCACAGGTGGGTCAAAGTTCCACCCCCGGCTTACTTCCACAATGTGGGGCCTTCTCCCCTTCCCTGATGGTGGAAGTAATGATGATGATGGTGGTGACAATGGCTGATTTCTTTGGTTCTAGACATTTTATACATAGCATTTCATTTAATCATTGCAGTAACCAACAAGGCAGCTCTACTCATTGCTAAAGCTGATCCATCAGCTTTTCATGCTGCCAACTCTGATTTGTGCTCTCCCTAAGAATACCCCAAGAACAACAGGACCCATTTTAAAAACAGGTCATGGTAATTTGCAAAGAGAGAGTTTAGGAAAGACATATTTGTGCTTGTTAAATCTGATGACTTTTCTCTTTTTGCTCCTTGTTTCTAAGCAGGGGTAGATACTGCATTTGGGGAGGTAACCTGTCTAACTCTGGTACTGATCCGAGGCGCATAGCCCTCCAAAGTCTTAAATTTCCTCCTTCCTATACTACAATCCCAGCATGCTTTGCAACACACACTTATTTTATTGCTTTGAGAAGGTGGAGATTTTGGGGTGTGTGTTTCTTTTAAGGAAGAATAAAGCAAGACTATAATGCAAATGTTCAGAAGAATCTTCATTCTACACATTTGGAAATAGTTATGTTTGTTGTAATTAATTTGGAAAGAGCTTGTATTCATTAGAACATGGAAATATAATAATTACTACCATTTACTGAGCACTAACTGTGGGCTAGACATCATGTTAAGGTGTGTTACCTACTATATCTCTTGTTCTCCCAACAACTGTGAGAGACAAGCATTATTATCCCAGTTTCACAAGACAGAAAAAAAGTCACTGAGAGGGTATGGAATTTCCTTAAGGTTACATACTCAGGAAGTAGAAAAGGTGAATATGGGACTCCCCACAGTCCAACAGAAAATCAATGTTCTTTCCAAATATTAGTGTTAAAAAATGTTACATAGTTGTATGTTTGTGAAATACTTTATGTTTTTTCCTCTTAAAGTTTTACAAAGTGTACTAGTATATTAAAGACTGAGAGTTCTTGCAAGAAAAAAGAAGTCTGTTTGATTTTATTCAATCCAGAGTTTGCATATAGAACTTATTGATCATAGTGCTTCCCCCCACCCCCCGTTGGGCCATTTATTAATACCTTATGGAAACAGGTTTGGAATAGCTTTACCCATCTCACAGTAAAGGCTACGGCTGTACCTGGGATTATAAAGGACTTAACACAGCGCCGTTTGAAGCTCAGTAAATGACCTTCAGAGAAACCTTTTACAATGTGGAAGAGAAAACTAAACAGGCAGGAAAAATATGATAATATTGTGAAATATCTGAAAAGCTGTCATGTAGAAGAGGGCTTTGGTTGTTTCAAATGTTCATAAGGGGTAGAACTAGAACCAATGCAGGGAAAACACAGGAAGACAGATCTTGGTTCCACTTAAGAAAAACTTTCTAATGATCAGAAATGCCGAAAATGGAGTAGAGCACCCATTATTGGAAGTAATGGACCACAGGCTCCATGCTACTTGGTGAAAACAGCACTCTTACATCCCCTGAGCTCGTGAATGAGATGACCTTTAGGAGTTTTGCCAACTAAGATTCTCCATTTTATTTAAAGTGGTTAATCCCATCCAAAATATATCAGTTTAATGATGGACAGTTGGTCCATCAGTTTATAATTATAGAAAATAGCCAATTGCATAGCAAGCAACAAATTACATGTCTAATTTTTTTTTTAGCTCTCTATTTTTTTTGGCAGTGTATACTGCAGGATACTGATGTGAATGTCCATGTTTTCTTCCAGAGATAGGCATTCTTTTTTAGTGTGTTTCTCTTTACAGAGATTGGTTGCTGACTTAATCAGGGCCTTGGGAATAGTTTAAGAACAGCACTGATGGGGTATAATTCAAGCGATTTTCTGTAGTGTTAGTGTGTTGCTGCTTTTATTCTATGCAGATGGTGGTAAATTTCTGACAGGGTAGGTCTAGGTAAGCAGTGAGATTTTAAGCATCTTAGTTAAGTAACCTCCATTAAATATATTTACATTTGCTGTCCAAACTCTCAGAAGAGAAATCATAGAAACATTAAGACTCTCTAGTTCCCAGGAATGTAAATACCCACTGTGACCTAAAATACGGTATCACATTCAGGGGGGAGAGCATTTGGGAGCCTTGATGCTATTTATGAACACAATGATGTGGTGATGCACTTGATTCCATCAGACAGACTACAAACAATTTTACAGGCAGGAAATATAATTATGTTATATGCATGCATTGTCAAACCATGACCATGAGTATGATAATAGCCCAAGCTACAAAACTAAGTATATTTTTTTCTATTAATGTGTGTTTGTTTGCTGCCTGGTTTTTCTTTTTATTTTATTTTTTGATGTCTGCTAATTTGCTCCCAGACAAGCAGTAGCAGGCACTGCAGTTTTTAAAAAATTGTGAAAAAGATTTATGTAACCACAGTCCAAGTTTTCAACATTCGGTTCCATTCTGTAGGAAATTCAATTTCTTGCTGCGTATCTTAAAATTCCTGGAGATGCTTTCATGTCCCGATCACTTGCCACTGCCCTACCCCCCATCTCTGCTGCTCCAGACTCAATTCTATAGATTTCTGTTACTTAAAGTAACAAGAATCTGTACCAAGTATCTCAACCTTCTGAATCAGAATCCACATTTTAGCAGACTCCCCAAGGATTTGTATCCACGTTAAAGTTTGAGAAGCTCTGTCCTTGGAATCTCATGAAGGTGTTTCTCCTTCTCTGTCCTGCTTTGTCCTGATCTTGGACACCAAGGGCTCCCTTGCCCCTGTTGTATGTAACACACTCGACAAAAGACATCCAGGAAGTAAGGAGGCTACATAGCACAGTAAAGCTGAAAGGTAGATCTTAGACATCTCTACTTCCCAAGTCTGTCACGGCATTTTACAGGGTCTATAGTGGCCATCCCCTTCCTTAGATCTTTGCTGAAGCTATGTTGTTAGGCCTACTCATTTTTCAAATTAAAGTCACCTTTGTTACCTATTTCTCCCTTAAATCTTCAGGTCCCTAAGTCTCCTGCCTCTGGTGTCCTCATAGTAGGCTCCAAATCAACATCATAACCATCTTGGCCACCAAGAAAGACAATCCACTTTAGTGGGCAATTTAACTTGCCTGGTTCAACTTCTCCTTCTAGGCCTGGGCTCTGTCCTTTCATGAACATAGAGAAAAATTTCTTTAAGGGGCTTTGCCAAGCAAAATAGAAGACTTCCTCCAAGGATAAATTATATATCACCACTGGGAGATGAAAACAGCTGTAGAAAGATTTAAAAGTAATGCATATATGAATATGAATATATATATATACACACACACATGTATATGTCTTGTTACAGTTTAAATAGAAAAAACTGTTAATGTAATTTTTGACAAATTAAGAAAAGAATACTATTATTTGGATACAAAGTTCTATGGTAGGGATTGTTTCAAAACTATTATCTTATTCTTTTTATTGGTTGCCTAGTTTTAGTAAAGTTTAGACCTCACAATTGATATTTCAGATGATGACACTAAATTATCTCAGTTTCTTAGGAATTAGACATTATTTTGTTATAAAAGAGATTTGGAGGAGAAATTCAGCCTTTGTCTCTATTGTCTTTGCATCTTAGAGCTTCTATTACTTGGTTCAGTTTCAATTTAGCTAGAGGTGAGATATTTGAAGCTGGAGATTGGGTTCATTAATTGAGTACATTTGTGTTTTTTGTATGTATCACATTAATTTACACTTAATTGTTCCAACATGTCTGTGATGTTGGTATTATTTCTATTTTAAAATGGTCAACAGATATTAATTGAACATCTACTATATTCCAGAGAGTGAATAAGATCAAGTCCTGTGATTCATGAGCTTACATTCAATAGACAGTTGAATCAACTCAATAGACATGAGACCAACTGCCTCATGTTATAGACAAAGGCACTGAGGCTTCAGGAGTTTAAGGGTTTTGTTCATGGTCAAGTAGCGAGTAAGGTCAGAACCAGGGCTGAACCTAGTCTGACTCTGACACTCATGCTCTTCCTGATAATGCAGGATTAAATTGTACAGCCTATATCTTCTCAGTAGATGGTCACGTAATGATGTGGTCAAGAATTTGTTGGGAAGAAACATATTTATGAGGGTATTTCAAAAAGTTCATGGAAAAAATAGGATTAAAAGATAATATGAATCTTTCTGTGAACTTTTTGAAATACCCTTATATAAGCTGCTTAGGATGAAGGTTGAGATCTCAGGGACATGTTCAAACACAAGTTTCTATCCATTAAATTAGGAAAGGCTCCCTCTCCCCCCAAGAAGAAAGGAAAAGATGAGAAAGAAGACATGAAAAGAAAATAGGGGAAGACAAGGTGGGTAGGGGCAGACTATTGGCCAATTTACTGATTTCTAACTCCTAAAGCTACCAGTAATGTCTGCAAAAATATCCATGAGTGCTTGATGAGTGGAACCAGGTTCTGTGGGGCCCAAAGATTATACAGTTTGGGAGTCCTTTTTTTCTGAAAAAGAGCATAAAGTCACAAGTGAAGCAAATAGGAACAGTCTTGGAAGGGGCCTGCATAAGTGAGAGACTGTGAAGTTTAAGCATCAGCTCATCAGCTTTACGGTACATCCAACTCTGAATTATCTGGTGTATTAACAGTGTGCATGAAATAATGAGGGACAGTCACAATATCTGGGTTGAAGTGGGGCAAAGTGGAGACAGTGTACATGTGTGTGGATATAAGAACCAGGAAGTGTGGCGGGGGTGGGGGTGGGTAGGTTTGGCATAAGAATGTAAGTTCTCATAAATTAGCAGAAATTTGGAGAGGAGTTTGCCCTCCTTCTAAAGTGTGTTGGTGGGTGGAGGACGTGAGGTTGACTCAGTCTTATCTACAACTCTCAAGACAGGACATCCCGTACTACTATCAGTTTTTTTCTTTTAAATAAATTAACAAATGAAATGGTTATTTGTCGGGTCCACCGCTGGCTGACCCCTGAACAGCCCTAGCCTCGTTCCTTTTGGTGGGCGAGTGAATGGCCCAGATTACTCTTTCCCTCCGGTCCCCGTTGGAAGGAGACGGGGGAGGAGAGCCATGAAGAGAGGCGAGCACAGCCGCCGGCCCCAACCAGCCTGGTTTAAAGGACATTCAGATGCGGCAGGGGTTCTGTGGAGCAGTTCCATTTATCATACAAGCACTTGCTTTTATAGACAGATAGGGAGGGGAGGTTTTAACTTAATCCTATCAGCTTAAAGGTCAAGGGCATGCATCCCGTCTCAATGCCTTTCACGAGCACACGGAAGCGCGTATTTGGCCAATAAGGGCTAAGGCAAGGTTCCCGCAGACACTCCCACCCTACTTCCTCCCGGCGCAGTGTTAGGCTGCCACGTTAACACGCCCTCGTGGGGCCATAATGGCGCCACTTGTAATGTCACTTAAGGTGGCATTAGTTTTTAAGGCCCGACAGTTATTATTTCTTTTTATGCATTCTATGTTCCAGTCAAATTGAAATACTCATTGTTTTAATAATGTGTGAGCTAATACATTTATGCACCTGAAAAATTCAGAAGTAATAACAAGATGTGTTGTAGAAAGGTCCCTAGTGGAGGTGAGAAAATTATTAGAAAATTTGAACCAACAGTGATTGATTCTCAAAATGGAGACTGGCATATCTTTTATGGGTAGGAATTTAATGGACCAATCATTGTTAGGTACAAAATTAATTTATACAGAAAAAGTTTTTGAGCACTTAGCTATGTTCTGGATACCAGAAGTAAAAAGAATAATGGGCCAAAAATTCTCCCCTCAGAGAGACCACAGACCAGTTAGGGGCTATCTCAACATATTTGGGACAGGCAGCAGGACAGGATGGAAAAATCACTGTGGTAAGGAGATCTGAATTTTTTTTTTTTTTGTCTTTTTTCGTGACCGGCAACGGATCGCAACCCTCAGTGTCGCACCCGCACCGGACCGGGACCGGCCACGGGATCGCAACCCTCGGTGTTGCTCCCGCCCCTCGCTCAGCCAGTGAGCAGCCGGTCTGTATGTGAGATCCGAACCCTCGGCGGGAGCGCCACCGCGCTTCCCAAGCGGCGCACTATAGCAGTGCGCCACCGGCCGGCCCTCTGAATTCTTAAAGAAATCCTGCCATTAACTAAACGTATGAGCTTGGCAGAGTCACATTTGCAATGGATTCTCTTATTGAGCAACAGGGAAGTGAGAAAGAGAGGGTAGGGCCTCCAAGACTGGATGTGCCAAGTTCCCTTCTACAGGGATGTGAATCTTGTGTTGAGTCGATGGGAACTATAGAGGAGGATGAAAGAATAATAGGATGCAATTATCACAGGAACTGCTAGAACCCATCATCTGTCACATTATGTATGGAACCAGCAGGTCGAACAATATCCTGGCAAAGGAGATGCGTGCTTTGGATAATTAGGGCATGGCTACTTAAATTCATTGGACATTGTAACGAATATTAATTTCACTGTTCCCCAAGCCCATTTCCTCCTCCTCCTGGGCACATAGCAAAACTAGTTTCCCAACCTCTCTTCAGGTTAGATGTGCAGTTGTGAATGAGTTCCGAACAATGAAAGGTGGTTAGAAGTAATGCATACCTTAAGGAGTTGCCCGTAAGAACCTCCCACATGAAATCCTCCACACACTTTCTACCACAATGGCAATCTTAGAAGCTTTGTGTGCAAATTAAGGAACCAGGAGACGGAAGGAATCTGTGTCCCTGAATCATGACTTGCAAAGTAAGAATAGGTACCTACTAATCAAGAATACCTATTTTAGACATGTGAGAAATGTGAGGGGACTTCAAAAAATTCATGGAAAAATGGAATTAAAAGACATAAATAAAAAATATAAACTTTATTTCTCAACATAAGCTCCATCAAGTTTAAGACACTTTCATAAGCAATGATACCAGCCATTTAGTCCATCCCTAAAGAACTGAGGGGCCTGAGAATTTACCCATGCCAGTACAGTCTTTTTTGCATTGTTAACTAAAGAAAAATTGGCACCCTTTAAAGATATTTTAAGATTAGAAAACAAAAAGAAGTCAGAAGGAGCTCAATCAGGACTGTAAGGTGGATGCCTATTGACTTCATAGTGCAACTCTCGCAAAATTGGCCTTGTTTAATGAGAGGAATGAGCATGAACATTGTTGTTTTAGTCCATTTTGTGTAGCTATAACAGAAACACCTGAGACTGGGTAATTTATAAAGGAAAGAGGTTTATTTGGCTTATGATTCTGGGACAGCTGCATCTGGCATGGGCCTCAGGCTGCTTCTACTCATGGTGGAAAGTGGCAGGGAGCCGGTGGGTACAAGCAGATCACATGGCGAGAGGAAGCAAGAGAGAGGGGAGGTTCCAGGATCTTTTTAAGCAATGAGCTCTTGCAGGAACTAATAGAGCAAGAACTCACTCATTAATCCCCCCTCCCCCAGGGAGAGCAGGAATCAATTCATGAGGGATCTTCCCCCATGACTCAATCAGTTTCCAACACTGCCACATTGGGGATCAAATTTCCACATGAGTTTTGGAGGGGACAACACATCCAAACTCCATCATTCCGCCCCTGGCCCCCCAAAACTCATGTCACTCTCACATACAAAATACAATCATTCTATCCCAACAGTCCCAAAAGTCTTAGCTTGTTCCAGCACCAACTTAAAAGTCCAAAGTCCAAAGTCTCATCTGAGACCAAAAGCAAAAGTCCTTCCAGCTGTGAACCTGAAAAACAAAACCAAATTTATCTACTGCCCAGATACAATGGTGGAACAGACATTGGGTATACATTCCCATTCCAAAAGGAAGGAATAGGCCAGAAGAAAGGAAAAACAGGCCCCAAACAAGTCTGAAACCCAGCAGGGCAGACATTACATCTTAAAGCTCTAAAATAATGTTCTTTGACTCCAAGTCCTGCATCCTGGGCACAATTGGGCATATGGGCCCCCAAAGCATCAGGCAGCCTCATTCCCACAGCTCTGCCAGGTGCAGCCCAGTGGGCAGTGCTGGTGCTTGCAGCTTTTCCAGGCCTGTGTTGCACATTACCAGTGGCCCTGCAGTTCTAAGGTCCTGGCAGCAGCCCTGCTGCCTTGGCTCTATTAGACATTTCCCTAGTGGGGGCTCCCTGTGGGGGCTCTGACCTCACTTTCCTGCTCGGCATTGCTGTAGTAGATATCCTCTGCAGTGGGTCCGCCCCTGCGGCAGGTCTCTGCCTGGGCCCCAGGCTTTTCCATACATCCTCTGGAATTTGGGTGGAGGCTGCCACACCTCCACTGCTCTCATGTCCTGCCAGCCTGCAGATTTAACACAACATGGACACCACCGAGGTTTCAGGCCTCTACTCTCTAGGGTTGCTACACAAACCACACTCAGGGCTGCTCCAGCTTCAGCAGCTGGGATGCAGGGAGCAGGATCTGGAGGGCAGCTGCGTCCCAGGTCTGTCCTCCAGAATAACTTAGTCCTTCTAGGCCTCAGAGTCTGTGACAGGTGGGGCACCCTTCCAGACTTCTGAAATGCCTGCAGGACTTTCCTCTCATTTTCTCTGCTATTAACATCTGGCTGCCTCACCGCCAAGATAATGTCTTTAGCAACCAGTTTTTCTGCTTCACCCTTGCATTATCCCCCAGTTCTCTTCCTCTTTACCGCATGGTCAGGCTGCAAAGTTTCCAAATCTTTACGCTCTGCTTCCCTTTTAAATTCTGGCTTTATGTTATGCCTTTGCTGCCATAACTCAGAGTAGGCTGCTAGAAGTAGCCATGCAGCATCCTTAATGCTTTGCTGCTTAGAAATTTCTTTGGCCAAATGTTCTGGTTTACAACTCTTAAGTTCCAACTTCCATAAAGTCCAAGGGCATGGACACAATGTAGCCAGGTTCCTTGCTATGGTGTAGCAAGGGTTATCTTTTGTCCAATTCCCAATAAGTCCCTCATTTCTATCTGAGACCTCATCATCCGCATGGCCTTTACTGTCCACATTTCTATCAGCAATCTGCTCACCACCACATAAGTCTCTAAGACATTCCAAGCTTTCCCTCATCTTTTTCTCTTCTTCTAAGTCCTCCAAACTCCTCCAACCTTTGCCCATTACCCAGTAGCAAAGCTGCATCCACATTTTCATGTATCTGTTTAGCAACACCCCACTCCTCAGTACCAATTTTCTGTTTTAATCCGTTTTGTGTTGCTATAACAGAAACACCTGAGACTGGGTAATTTATAAAGGAAAGAGGTTTATTTGGCTTACGATTCTGGGACAGCTGCATCTGGCATGGGTCTCAGGCTGCTTCTACTCATGGCAGAAAGTGGCAGGCAGCTGGTGGGTACAAGCAGATCACTTGGTGAGAGGAAGCAAGAGAGAGGAAGTGAGAGAGAGAGAGAGAGAAGGTGCCAGGGTCTTTTTAAGCAACGAGCTCTCCCGGGAACTAATCAACCAAGAACTCACTCATTAATCCTCCCTCTCCCAGGGAGAGCATTATCCATTCATGAGGGCTCCTCCCCCATGACTCAATCAGTTTCCAACACTGCCACGTTGGAGATCAAATTTCCACATGAGTTTTGGAGGGGACAACACATCTGCACTCCATCAATTGTCATGGTGGAGAAGGACTCTCTGGCGAAGCTTTCCTGAATGTTTTTCTGCTAAAGCTTTGGCTAACTTTCTCTAAACACACTCATAATAAGCAGATATTATCATTCTTTGGCTCTCCAGAAAATCAACAAACAAAATATCTTGAGCATCCAAAAAACCTGTTGCTGTGACCTTTGCTCTTGACTCAACTGCTTTTGCTTGGATTGGACCACTTCCACCTCTTGGTAGTCATTGCTTTGATTGTGCTTTGTCTTCAGGATTGTACTGGTGAAGCCATTTCATCTCCTGTTAACAATTCTTTGAAGAAATCGTTCAGGATCTTGATCCCACTTGTTTAAAATTTCCATAGAAAGTTCTGCTCTTGTCTGCAGCTGATCCGGGTGCAACAGTTTTGGAACCCATAGAGCAGAAATTTTACTCAAGTGTAATTTTTCAGTCAGAATTGTGTAAGCTGAACCAGTTGAGATGTCTATGGTGTTAACTATTGTTACTGCTGTTAATCATAGATCCTTTTAATTAGGGCATGAACAAGATTAATTTTTTTCCTAACAATTTCATGTGGATGGTCTGCTGCTACAGGCTTCATCTTCAAAAATCATCCTATCCCTTCTGAAGACAAGTTATCCATTTGTAAACAGCTTATTTCTTTGGGTCATTGTCCCCTTAAGCTTTTCATAAATCACCAGAGTTTTCACCATTCTTCCACCAACCTTCAACATAAATTTGATGCTTCTTCATGTTTCAATTTTAGGAGAATTCATGTTGCTCTGATAGGGGCTCTTTTCAGACATGTTGTGACAAGTTATACAAGTTTATTTTGGTGCACAGTAATTTTGCAATTTATACATAGTTTTTAATTATATGCATTTTCCATAAACTCGTTGAAGACCCCTCATAAATGTCTGTTGTATTAACCCACTAAGATTTTGGGTTTGTTTTTCACAGAGACTACATTAACTAAACTCAGGGTCCAAAAAATATGCCCCACGAATCATATCCAGCCCATGGCTTGTTTTTGAATAGCCCATGAGTAGGGTTTTATTTATTTATTTTTTTACATTTTTAAGGGTGTATTAAAAAAATGTGACAGAGCCCATATGTGGTCCACAAAGTCTAAACTATTTACTATTTGGTCCTTTATAGAAAAAGTTTGCACTGTTTTGTCCAATACAGAAATTCCATATGATGAAGACCTTGGATTCTAGGCAGATAAAAAGTCTTCTAATTATATTATTACAGATAACTTTTATTATGCAAATATATGTAAATATGTTAAAAAAGAACTATAGATTTCCACTTAAAGAAAAAGTGGAATAATAGGAACCAGTTTTACCTTCTAATGTGAAACAATTAAAAAAATTCAAACCCTCAAATAAATGGTTTTCAAGATATTGAACATTATTACTGAAGAAGTGATCCCTGAAAGATGGGAAACAAATGAGGTGGGTGGAATGATAGCCCCAGCCTGTTGCCTGGAGAGAATTTCCAGATGTGTGTACATTTGCACATGTGTGTGCACACGTGTGTTTTTTTGTTGGCGGTGGGGGAAGGGAGGCCTGAAGTGGGGCCTGAGGAGGCCCAGGAGGGTAGTTTCACAAGACAGAGCACCAGATTGAGAGAGCAGCACACACAGAGAATCTGGAGAGGTGCACAGTCCCCTCTAGTATGCTGTTGAGAACTGATGAACACATACACGTGAGGAAATAACTCAAGCCTGAGGAAAGAACCAGTGAAAAAGAGGAAACAATCCCTGGAGCTAATATGGGCAGTACAGGGAATAGATTCTATTCCCACCAAACAAAGCAGAAAATCTCATTATATGTGGGACATCTGGTAGAGTACACAGAAGGGATTTGCCTCAATAGTAGGGCACGATAGCTTTAGACTAAATGCTGCTGGAATCCTACCTAAGGAAGCTTAAAAGCAAGATACAAAAGGATTAGATTTTTCCATTTGCCTACACCCCACAACAAAACTCAAGAATATTTGTAGGAATACAAATATATCTAATTCCTAGAAAGGTAAAATTTACAATGTCAGGTATCCAATAAAAAAATTACTCTGCAAATTAAAAAAATGGGTAGAGGACTTGAATAGACCTTACATCAAAAAAGATATAGGGATGGTGAAGCATGTGAAAGTTGTTCCAATTTATTAGTCATTAGAGAAATGCAAATTAAAACCATGAGATGCCACTACATACCTATCAGGATGTCTAGATTTTAAAAGACTGTCTATATTAAGTTTTGGTGAGGATATGGAGCAATTGGAACTCTTATGTATTACTGCTAGGAATGTAAACTAGTACAACCATTTCTCAAAAATGATGGTTTCTTTTTTCTTTTTTTTTTCCTTTTTGTCTTTTTTACTGACCGGTAACGGGATC